>NW_027518245.1:71461-192208 GCF_023851605.1 Tamandua tetradactyla | reverse complement strand
TTTTACTTACATTTTCTTCCAGGAAACATTAGGTCCTGTCACTTTCATTTTGGTCTTTTATTAAATTACTTTTGAAGTAATTTTTGTATCAGGTGTGAGATAGTGGTCCTCTTTCTTTGTTTGTATATAGATGTCTCCCAGTTTTTCCAACATTTGTTGAAGAGACTGTTCTGTCCTAGTAGAGTGGACTTGTCAGATCATCAAAAATCAGTTGTTCAAAAATGTGCAGGTCTAATTCTGAATGCTCAATTGCTTCCATTGATCAATATGTTTATCTTATGTCAGGTCAGGCTGTTTTCATCAATGGATTTTTGTAATGAGCTTTAAAGTTAGGAAGTGTGAGTCCTCCAACTTCTTTCTTCTTTTCAAGACGTTTTTGGCTATTCTGGGCCTTTAGTTCCCAATGAATTGGATAATTCCTTTTCCTCTTCTTCAACATCAGCTATTGATATTTTGATCAGGATTGCCTGAATTTGTAAATCAATTTTAGTAGAAATGACTACTTAACAATATTTAATCTTCTAATACATGAACATGGAATGTCCTTCAATTTATTTAGTTCTTCTTTGATTCCTTTTAACAATATTTTGTTGTTTCCAAGTACAGGTCCTTTATATACTTGGTTAATTTATTCCATGATATTGATTCTTTTAGTTGCCATTGTAAATGGAATGTTTTTAGTCTTGATTTCCTCTTCAGAATGCTCAGTACTAGTGTATAAATACACTACTGATATTTGCATGATGCTCTTGTATCTCATCACTTTGATGAACTCATTTATTAGTCTGGCAGTTTTGTTGAGTTTTTGAAATTTGTATAGGTGGGAACATATTATCTGCAAAGAGTGAATGTTTTAATTCTCCTTTTACAATATGGATTCCTTTTATTTCCTGATATCTCTAGTAGGACTTTAAGCATGATCTTTAATAGCAATGGTGGATGTGGGCATCATTGCACTGTTAAAACATTAGAGGGAAAGCTTTCAGTTTTTCACCATTGGTATGATGTTCATGTGGGTTTATCATATATGTCCTTTATCATGTTGAGGAACTTTTATTGCTATCTTTGGAAGTATTTTACTAAAGTATATTCAGTTTTGTCAAATGCTTTTTGTGCATCAACTGATATGATCATGTGATTTTTGTCTGAAATTTTACATATATTATATTAATTTTTTTTGTATTGAGCCAAACCTTGTATTTTTCAGATAAAACCCATTTGGTTGTGGTATCTAATTCTTTTACTATACTGTTGGGTTGATTAGAATGTATTTTGTTGAGGATATTTGAATCTATATTCATTAGAGAAATTGTTTCATAATTATTTTTTTCTTGTAGCATCTTTACCTGGATTTGGTCTTAGGATGATGTTGGAATAGTAGAATGAATTAGGTAGCATTCTTCAATTTTTCAAAGAGTTTGAGCTCAATTGATACTAAATACTTCATAGAATGATTGGTTACATCCATCTGTGAAGCCATCTGGTCCTGGACTTTACTTGGTGAGGAGGATTTTGATGATAGATTCAATCTCTTTTCTTGTAACAGGACTGTTGAGTTCTTCTATTTCTCCTAGAGTAAGGGTAGGATTCATATAATTTTAGGAATTTGTCCATTTTATCTAAGGTGTCTAATTCTTTGGCATGTAGTTGTTCCAATATGCTTTTTTGCTCCTTTTAATTTCTGTGGGGTCAGTAATAATGTCACCCCTCTCATTTCTAAGTTTATTTATTTGAATCTTCTCTGTTTTTTATTTTTCAGTCTAGTGAAGTTTGTTAATTTTAATGATCCTCTCAAAGAACCAACTTTTGCTTTTATAGAGTCTATTGTTTTTGGTTCTCTATTTCATTTCCTTCTGCCCTAATCTTTGTTTCTTTCCTTCTGCTTGCTTTGAGATTAGTTTGCTATGATTTCTCTAGTTTCTTCAGCCGTTTCATTAGGTCTTTTGTTTTAGTTCTTTCCTTCTTTTTATTGTAGGTGTTTAGGGCCACAATTTTCCTTCCTATCACTGCCTTCACTGCATTCCGTAAGTTTTGACATGTTATGTTCTCATTTTCATTTGTCTTGAAATATTTACTGATTTCTCTTGCAATTTCTTCTTTGACCCACTGACTTTTATATTGTTTCTAAAACAATAGCTCAAGGGGGATTTAATAAGTTACAAGCTTACAGTTCTAAGTCTATGAAAATGCCCAAATTAAGGTGCCAACAAGAGGGTAGCTTCACTTAAGAAAGGCCAAATTGTCTGGAACACCTGCTGGCTGGGACATCATGTGACTGGCAACTGCTGGTCCCTTTCTCCTGGGCTCTGTTGTTTTCAGCCACTACATGAATGGGTTCCTCACTGCTGCTCTGGGGCTGGTTTTAATCTCTTGACTTCTCTTGGCTTTCTCCAGATTCTGTCTTGCTTAACATCTCATGGCAATGTCTGCTGGGCTCCAAGCATCTCCAAACATTTGTCTCTATTCTCTGAAGCAACTGTTCTCCAAGCATCTACATCTCCTTTCTCAGTCAGCTCTGAGGTTTCTGTCATTTCTGTCTCTCTCTGCAATATGTTTCCTCTTTTAAAGGACCTCAGTAAACTAATGAAAACCCACTCTGAATGGGCAGAGTTACATCTCTAGCTAATAAAAAGGTGACACCCACAATAAGGCATGCTTCATCTCTGTGAAGATAGTTTAATTAAAGCTTGTGCCCTACAGTATTGAATTATATTAGAAGAAATGGTTGCTCCCACAAGATTAGATCAGGATTAAAACATGGCTTTTCTGGAACATACAATACTTTCAAACTGGCATGAAGATGAATAAATAAGGACATTTCAGAATGTAAAATGATGTGAACAAAATAAAACAACAAGTTCCTGGGATAAAGAAGGGAAGATGGATGTGGTAGTTTAAAAGCCAAATAGCACTCCCTTGATTAAGTTGTGAATGTTATCTGCTCTCTCAAAATGGAATGATAATTTTATAATTGCTTTTTGTATTTTTATTTTGTCTTTGTTTTTCTTTTCTTTTTGTGTTTATTTTTTATTGTCTAGAATTGTTTTTGATAAGTAGAAATTAAGTGAAATTTTCTAGCACATAGCATGGTTGTAGTACATGAGTTTATTGCCATTTCATTCACAAATTAAACATTTGAAAGGAATTCTAGAGCCTCTATCTTCGTTTGGTATTTTTCATTTTTTCCCTCTGTGGTGGGGTTTTTTGCATGATGTGAATATGACAAACAAAAGTTAATTGAAATTTTAATTTGTTAATGTTCATATTCACAACAGATACATTAAAATATGTTTTATGTTTCAAAAGTAGATTGGATTTCCTTGACTTGTTATTATCCCTTTTTTTGATGGAGCTGAATGCACATAACCTCAAATGAACTATTTTGAAGTGTATAGTCAGTGGCATTTACTGTTTTCACAGTGTTGTGCATTAGTTTTATCTAGTACCAATACAATTTTGTAATCCTCAAAGGAAACCCCATATCTACCACTATCAAACCCTATTAAACATTAATCTTCTTTCTGTCTCTATGTATTTACTTACACTGGCTATTGCATATAAATAGAGTCATTAAGATATGTGAACTTTTAGGTCTGCCTTCATTAACTTAGCATGTTTTTTATTTGTTCATTGTTATATGATATGATTACTTCTTTCCTATTTCTGGCTGAATGATATTCCATTGTGGATATAATACATCTTCTGTTTTATGAAAGAGTTTGAAAAGTATTGGTGCCAGTTTTTCTTTAAATGTTTTATTGATTTCAACAGTGAAGATGTCTTGATTTTTACTTCATGGCGAGGTTTTTGATATCTGATTCAAATTCTTTGCTTATTATAGTTCTGTTAAGATATTTTATATCTTCTTGAGTCAATTTTTGTAATTTGTTTATTTCTAGGAATTTTTGCCATCCACACTGTTTAACTTGTTGGATTACAATTATTTATAGAATACTCATTCAATTCCCCACTTTATTTTCTCATTTTTGTTACTGGTGTTTGTCAGTTGAGGTAAAGTCTTGGCAATTTTATTGATGTTTCAAAGAACCATGTTATGGTTTTGTTGATTTTGTCTTTGTTTTCTCTTCTACATTCTGTGTTTGTCCATTTTAATCTTTCTTATTTTCTTCATTCTCATAACTTTGTGCTTAGTCTGCTCTCTTTTTTATAGATCTATGCAATGCATAACATGTAAAATTATATACTTAATTGGAAATTATTTTTCTTCATTAAAGTAGGGATTTTAAGATACAATTTGCTTGAACACTGCTTTCTTTTCATCCCACAATGTTAGTATGTTGTGTTATCATTTTCATTCATCTCAATATATTTTGTATTATCCCTTATAATTGATTTTTCACCCACAGTTTGTTAATTGGGTGCTATTTAATTTCCACACTTTTTTGAATTTTCTAGTTTTCCTTATGTTACTGAATTATGGTTCATTTCATTATTGTTTGGGAAGATACTTTGTGTGTTTCAGTCTTTTAAAAATTTTATAGACTTATTTTGTAACTAGATATATGGTCTAACCTTGATAATATCCCATGTGAGCTTGAAAAGAATGGATACTTGCTTCTGTTTTGTGACATGCTCTGTATAGGTCTCCTAGATCTAGGTGGTTTATAGCATTAAGTCCTCTATTACTGATAATAGTCTTACATAGCACAATCAACCCCTCTTTAAGTTATTGTCACAATTTACATCTTTATATATTTTATTCCCAATAACATAGGTTTATAATTATTGTTGTATGCAATTGTCTCTGAGTCATATTGAAAAAAAAGAGGTTTTACATACAAAAAAATTCATTAATACTAGTAGTCTTAGTTTACCAGAGCTGCCATGACAAATACGGCCTTAAGCAACATGCTTTTACTGTCTCACAGTTTTGAAGGCTAGAAGACTAAAATCAAAATGTCAGCAAGTCCATGCTTTCTGACATACTTGGTAGAATTGTGGTGATGAAATGCCTCTGTCACATGGTGATCTCTCTCCCTTCTCTAGCTTCAATGTCTGGTTCTTTCCTTCCCAACTTCATGTTTAATTTTTTTTGCATATGAAGAATCTCCTATTGGGTTCAAGCCCCAATTCATTCCATTCTGCCAAAGAATATCCATAGATCCTATTCACAAATGAGTCAGATCCTGATTTACCTTAGTATATTTGAAGATATCATTTTCAAGTGGGTTTCACATGAGTGAACATAACATGAGTGTTCACTAAGACTTGAATATGTTATCTACGCATAGAGCATTCCATATGAAAACACACATGTGAAATTAAACACTTTTCCCTGTCTTAGCATTGGTTCTGTTGGAGTATTCCCTTATGCTTAGCTAGGCCCTTTAAACAACTACTTTTGTCTTCACTTCCTAATTTTTTGAAGTTTATCATCACACTGATGTGGCAACATAGGTTCTTCTTGGTCCTTTTTTGAATGAGCACAAATGCTTTCAAAACACACACTTGGCTTTCTTGATTTCCCTTAAAAACAAGTTTTTCAAAATATTTATTCTCTAAAATAGGCCTCTTCAGCTTTCCTAGACAGGATTCTGATGTGTTTATTACTTACATCACTGGGCAGCAGAGAGTTCTCATTCTCATTCTAATGTTTTCAAGGACCATCCTCCAATTTGCCACTATTTTTTGCCATGACAGAGTTCTAGGACCAAAGAAAGGCAGCAAACTTTCATCTAACCTTCAGGAAATGTTCTGAGAGGTTAAATGAGACAAGCACAATTTCTTGAGATCTAAATCTCCTTCTCCCTCTGGAATCAGGAACAAACTAGATATTGCTGTCCTCAGAACCATCCCACACTTGTGATGTGGGGTTATAGGGCTAAGTAGAAATACTGCAAAGTCTCTCCTCATTTGTTACCTTTTTGATTCAGCCTTCAAGGTGGTTGCTATAAACCTGAGACTATTTGTTATGACAAACATGATTTTGACAGTTTATGCTTTTTATTCAGTTCTTCTGAGGACAGAAGATCCATTGGAGCTCCCTCATCTGATGTTTGTGTTGATATTATGAGCTGCACAATTTCAAGTGAGAATATCACCCATATTAAATCATTGCTTCTAAGACAATGGATTTTAATGCTCTGCACCTTGATATTATTTGTCTTCCTTTTATTATGATATCTAGAATCCATTGCCAGAGATTCTGATTTAATTGTCCTTGGTTTTGAAATTGACATTCAGAATTTAAAAGATCCTAAGATTATTTGAATAAGTATTTAAGTTTGAAAACCACTTCCATAAAGAAGTGGAAACCAAAACAGGACCTTGCAATTTGCAGTGTGAGGTACATATGCCCTTTGTATCACACATCTTAAGAGCTTGCTAGAAAGGCAATTTCAAAGGGTCCTTCACAAACCTAATAAATCAGGAACTGAATTTTTACAAGATTGGAGAGATTCATGTGATTGTTGAAGTATGAGCAGCATTGGTTCTCAAGTGTCTTCAGCTTCCCACACCTATGCAGAAAAGTGAGGATACTGCCACTGTCTCCTTCTGTTCATGTCCAAAGCATCTCTGCTTAGAAGAGAAATACAGATGGTTGCCAAGAAAAGTAAACATTTGGTAGTGAACTTTTGCTGTTCCAAACTGTTTCCCTTCTTTTGGATGTTGGACCAAAATGAAATAGTCTTAGGCTGAGATACTGAATAATACAATCACCAATATTGTAATAAACAAGAATTCCCCTATACCTTAATTCTTCACATTCTCAACCTTATTTCTGAGAAGTATGTATTTTCAGTTATTTTAAGCCTTCTTTGTATTTTTCAGTTTTCAGTAATCTTTTTGTTTTTAATTCAATCTTTCCAGGTGTATATTCATCTTTAGATACCTCCATGTATCAAATGATGAGTATTTTCATTTATACACTATACCTGCCCAACTCTTAGCCAGAACCTTATCCCAAAATAATTATATCATGAATATTGTTCAATGTAATTAGTGTTTATATTATTTTTGAATAGATATAAAACCTTTATTGCTCTTTTGTAGTTTTTTATTAAAAATTATTCTGGAATCAGCTGTTGTTTTAATTTGCCCTTTTCTTCACTTTCATTGCATCTAATCAATTATCATCCCTAATATGCAAAATAATTGTAAAATTGCTCCCAATCCTTTAAGTTCAAGTTATAATCTATTATATCTAAATTTTTTCACCTGACAATCCTCCTTTTGGCAGCCCTCTCTATTGTTACTTCACTGCTGAGTTTTGTGGGCCTGCTGGGACCTACATTCTAGTGAACAATATTTCTCATGCTTTTGCATATTCTTTAGTTTTTCTTTGAATTGGTTGCCCTAATAGATCAGTCCATGGTCTCACCATTTTTACACTTCTTTTTTTGTAGTAACTTTTTTGCAGTAACTTTCTCATTAGTTAGTTGCATATAGGTGGAGAATTGGTCATGACCCTGGATGCCTGCCTTTTCTTATTTGATCCTCACTCATTTGGGTAATTTGATTATGTTAGAAAGACAGAAAACTAACAGACTCATTTTCTTCTTAGAGTTTTATAAGCTTTCTCTCATAAAGTGTTGATGCCGAGATCTGTGTTTACATTTATTATCTGTTTACATTTGTCATCTGTGTTTCTTTTCATGCAAACCTTGAATCTTCTGAGCATGCCAATATTTCTGAAATAGGGCAATACCAAAACTGTATCCACTTTCACAATCTTCTCCTACATCTTCATTATGATACTAGTCAAGATTTTGTAACCTTTTCTCATGTGTCTGACTAGTATATTTTCTTCACAGCAGGGTTCAGACCAGGATGCAGTGCCTCTTCAGGAGGGCAGTGTTTTGGGTCTCTGGGGTCTCTGGTGGCTCTTGAAGAATTGGATGAGAATCTTTATAAATATATGATGTAGTTGCTTAAATTAGGGTCATGAGTCTATGTCTTTTGTAGTCTCACCCCTGTAGGGATCCACAGCATAGGGAGACAGAGAGGTAGTGATGTGGCAGGAAAGTAGCAGGAGGATTGGAATTGTCATGAAACATTTTCAGTCTCAAAACCACCCATGACCTCATGCAGTTACTGAATTTAGGCCATAAGAGCTTTACTACTATACCAGTTTACCCACAGAGAGATATTGATTTCTTGCCTTACCTGAAATGGTGTCCTTAGGGGTCGTGTGGTGATATTGGAGCCATGTTTATTCCCAAGCAGTTTGTGTGTACCTGATCTCAGCAGCACATGAATAACCTCACTTGTTCTGTGGGGTGGCCATAGGCTCTACTGCATTAGGGACTTGTTCACACAGTCACCTATTCTTAGGACTCCTTATGACAAGAATATCCTGCATGGCCTCTTTTTAGATACTCACTTAGATTTTAGGAGTTTGATACTGAAGCCCAGCCTTGTTACCTATCAAGATCCTGCCAAAACCTCTGTGTTTCCACCAAAGTACACACCACTAGTAATACATTTTTCTTGACTCTCTTGACCCAAATGTACTCCAGATGAGCAGGTATCAATTTTGTTTATCTCAGCATTGTATATCACAGTGTGGCATGTGAAAAGTCTCAGAAACTCTATTGAAAGAATGCCAGATATTTTGTTTTAGGCATTTGTTCTTTATTAATGCCCATGTTTTGGGATTAATGTTGCAGGAAACCATTTGTAAGTATTTGAGGAACTCTGAAGAAGTCAGTTCCCAGTCAAGAAATGCCAGCAATTAGTTGGGCAGTGTCTGGGAGCTTTCTGAAGTAGTTTCATTGGTGATTAAACGAAAGCCATCAATGTCCACTGTCACAAACTTAACTGGGGAACACCTGAACTTGCATAGCCAAGGATGGGACAAAAAAAGAGAATTGTTTGATCACAACTGTTTGAATTTGTTAGGACTTAAGACTATTTTCAGGTTAAAAATCTTTTAAGACATAATTTAAGCCATAGCAATGACAGTGAATTTTCATAAATAAACAATTATACAAAGCATATTTTTGTCTCATGCTCTTTGGGGACCCATTAAATGAGTTCAAAGATGTTCTATTTTATTAAAATTATTTCCAGGCTTCATATCTAAAATAATTAAGAATATTGTTTGATTACTTAGTTTAAACTATAGACTTCTATTGTGATTATCCCTTGTTAGCTATTTTAATAAACTGTTCAGATTTTTCAACATTGTAGAATTTATCAGAATAATGTTGACATTTTCTGAATTCCTCCCATGAGGTTTTTAATCTTGTTAGAATTATTCTTTCAAGGAATATATCATTGACTTGAAGACCTTTGATACTATTTCAAACTTTTGAAAAATTATGAATTTTCCTTTTCCTCTTTAAGGATTGTTCTGTTGCCTATGATTCATATATTTTAATCAGGATTCTCACATTTCCACATAATTCTGTTCAAACTGAATTCAATGTTTTCTAATTTGATACAATATATTAGACTCAAACTTCATACTTCTCATAAAGAGGGCCTGACATCACTCCCTGAACTCAGAAAAAATTATTTGTCCAAAACTTAAATAATAATACATTGGTGCTATTATAAATTAACGTGTTAATTGAATATCTTTATTGGGCTTACTTCAAAGCACTCTACATCAACTATTTATTTTACCATTTAGAATAAGAAGTTGGTTAAAATATCACCTACATTTTTCAGATGAAGAAATTAGTTTTCCTTGGCACAAATAGGTCACATTTAGTGTTGCTTGAATTTATCCTGGGGATGTACAAGCATGAGTTGCATTTGGCCACAGGGATCATTATATTCAGTCCTGGCCTTCAGATAAACTCAGTCTTAAAATTCCTTTGCTGTTAGTAGCATGCCTATTTCTGGTGTATCTTAGCATTAAGTGTCTACCACCCCCTGTAACAACTGCCAATTATTGAGGACCCTAAGTGGCATACTGAAGGTTTCCAAGTTGTAATGGCCCTCAGAAACAATTTTTACTGCAGAGATAGGCCCTTCTAGATTGAAGTTTCTGGTTCCCAGGAGGAAACTCTTTTACTAAGTTACATTGTAATTATTCCCCTGTATATGAGGCTGTGACACCAGGTTATCTGGGGCATTTCTCAAAAATTTCAGGCAATCCCATTAGGTCTTCCACATCAATTCCATTCCCCAGGCTTAATAAATACTCTTTTACACCCTTGCCATGTCTATGAATCTCCACATTCTTGCCATTCCACTCAAATTCAGCAGCTCATTTGAAATCTATTTGAGAAACAATATAGGTACTTTTGAGGTATGTATTTTGAGCCATTAAATTTGAAAATATTCTTCTGCTGGCATCTCTCCATAGAATCTGAGGCATCATCCTTTATCCCAGTTGACTTCTTTACTTCTAATTTTGTGTTTGATTCCCATCCCTTGCTAAAGTATCATGAATTTTATATCATTATTTATAAATAATATTTTATCTTAGAATCTATTCCATCTAAAATCTGATCCAGGCCTTTGAATTTTGACATGTTCTAAAATCCATTCCAAAACTTGATGAGCCATTAAAACACTTTTGAACTTTTATTTACAGCTGCTGACCTCTCATGTACTTTTCAGTGCAAGTTGAGAGCAGAGTCCATACATCAGATCCTCTCCTCATCCCACCCTCTCACCCTTTCCAATCTGAGTCTTTATTCACATTAATTCATGAACATCTGTCTTGATGACAGAAATATTTTCATCAATATAGCAGTCTTATGAGATTTTTCAGCCCTCATCTTATTTCATCCTCAGCAGAATTTGAGTAATTCCTGCTTATGAAATCTTCTTTTTTCTCCAGACAATTTTGACTGTTCTCACAGGTTAGATTCCCAGAACCTAATATGTAGGATATTTATTTGGAAGTGCTCTTGGGATAAATGTAGTGGAAAGGAAAGGAGAGAAAGAAATCCTGGGCAGAGGGAAAATTGAATCTGCAAAGCAACCTTATTACTGACATGGCCCAGTATATGCATACTTAACTGAACTAGAATGGCCATAACTACATACCCTGATGTCCATTAATCACCTGGGAATGTGTGACTTATGGCATGGTTTTCTGCAGTGAGCAATCCTCAAATATCCAAACAAATAAAGGACATTGTCAGAGTGTTGATAACACTCAGAATCTGAGCAGGAAATTTTTCACATAAGAAGGATGGTGGACCATTTACATGTCCATCCAGTTCATCTGTTCTCACTTGGATCTCTTATTCAGGGAGGTGTTCCCCAGGCCTCTCTTCCTGAAGGAATCTGCAAGAGGAAGTACATTTACATGTAATGCTACCATGGCTTCAGGTGTTCTTGGGGCCAATCAGTATCCTTCTACCTTGTGCATTCTAGATTTCCCACACCACCACATGGCACCTCTTTCTGTCTCAGGTCTTACCCTTAATGGGTCAAATCTATTTGTTGCAATGCCTCGCTCAGGCAGGGTTTGCTAAATTTTCCATTTATTAATAAGTTTGACAGGTGAATATAGAGAGGTACCTAAGTAAATCATGTAGGTGCTAAACATATTCTTCTTTCCTCATGTAACATAACAGCATACTTTCAAATTAATGACACTTGCAAAAATAGTGACCCCTATTCTTGCCTATTAGGCCCTGATCATAAATAGCAAGAAGTGCCTAGGTGGGACTAAAGCAAAGAGATCAGTGGCAGCATTCTTGACCTTGTGTCTTTCAAGTAAATATTAGAATCAATTTATCAATGTCATCAGTGTATTTGGTGTGAATTTTAGGCAGAATTTAATCATATTAATTTGGCACATAACATATTAATATATTGAACCGTATGTTTCATGCTTGTAGAACTACATAAATTTAATTGCTCCTTTTTCAAATTGGAGAACAACAATGAATTGCCTCTTTCCCAGTTTTAAACTTTTGTGTGCCTCAGGAAAGAAACCTAGCAAACATCACCAAATGCCTTCCCAGCTGACAGAGAAACCCTGAACATCATAAGCCCTTTCTTGAGTCAAGAGATCTTTCTTTAGATGCCTTAGTTTGATCATTTTTGGGCATGAACAATAGTCTTGTAAATTAATAAATTATCTTTATAAAATCCAAACCACTTCTGGTATATTGCATTTTTAGCACAATTAACAAGCTAAAACAGATATTGATACAAGAGATGTACACAGCAGTGGTTTGCAAATGCCAAATAATTTTGAATAGCTTTTTAAATAGATGAGAGGAGATTCTGGAAGATTTGTGAGGACCTTTATAGAGAAGACTTACATTGTTTAAAGAGACTGCTGGCAGAAATGTGGACTCGAAAGATACTTCTGATAAGGCTTTAGACAGAAATGGTATATGTGTTATTCCAAACTGGAAGAAAGGTGATCCTTGTTTTAAAGTGGCAGAGAATTTAACTACATTGAGTCCTGGTTAGGAATGGAAGGCAAAATTTAAAAGCCACAAGCTAGGATACTTAGCTGAAGAGTTACACAAATGTGAAAAGTATGGCCTGGTTTCTTCTTGTTGGTTATAGTGAAATGTGACAGGAAAGGAATAAACCAAGATCTGAACTCTTGTGTACAAAGAAACAAAAATTGATGGTCTGGAAAATTCTGTGATGCCAGAAAGGGAGACCTAAGATAACAGTTCCTCATGTGAGGATTTAACCAAACATGGAATTTGTAAGCTCCTACAGAAAAAGCAAGGATTAGTGACGTGATTATCCAGGGGGGATTTGTGGAAAGTCCTATCATCTGATAGGTACTACCCAGGGAAGATTTTTGGAAAGTCCTATCAACTGATAAGTATGAATCCAGTATTCTGCCTAGAAAATCAACAAGAGTTGACTGTTGATCAACAAGAGTTTTCTTTCCCTAGCAGTCTGCACTAAAAGGACAGATTGAAGGAAAAATAACTTCAAAGGCAGACCATGGAAGCTAAAGTCTAAAACCAAGAAAACTCAGGCCAGAAAAGCAGGCCTCCATGCATTTGGAGAGTGTGAGTTTGAAAGCACAGGGCATGTCTTCTGCTTCAATGTTCAGGAAGAGTTTCAGAGACTGGGCCTCAGAGAGGGTAGAGCTCATTCCTTGTGCTTTGGGGAGAGCCTTGCTACTCCTCTATTTTTCTGAGGGGGTTTAGAGTGTGCTCCAGGGATGGCAGAGAAATCAGGTGCTCTCCCAATGCTTGCTGAGGGTGGAAACAAGAAAATGGTGCTCTCCCCAATGTCCCCCAAGGTTATACCCTTCACCTCAGTGTTTGAAGAGACAGTGTTTCTACTCTCAGAAAGGGTGGGACTGCTGCTTTCTAAAGCCCTGAGGATAAATGGCTCTCAGATTTTGAAATCTAATGTAGTTTGCCCTGTAGGTTTTTGAAGCTGCTTGGGCCACTGAACTTTGTTTTCCTTCAATTCCTCCCAATGGAAATGATAATGTTGACCATATGACTGTGCCTCTTGTAAATGTTGGCAACAGAACTTGTTCTGAGTTTTACAGGTCCAGACCAGGGGAGAATTTTGCCTTGGGACAGACTCTGCCTATAACTGAAATTGATGAGGTTTTTTTTACTAGTTCTGACTTTGTATTGTTAGGAAAATGCTTTAAGGCTTTGTGATATTGTAATGGAATGAATGTGTTTTATATATGGAAAGAATATTTGTTTTCCTTGGGGTTCAGAGGGTAGGATTTGCTGCTTTGACATTGTTGTGTACCCCCCAGAAAACCATGTTTTTTAATCCTGATTCATTATTTTTGGGTGGAATCACTTTTTATACAATTTTATTGAGATGTAGTCACACAACATACAATCTGTCCAGAGTATACAATTGAAGGCTCACAGTATCATCATATTTTGCATCACTAACATCACTACATTCAATTTTTAAATCATCATATAGTTGTGTATTCATCACCATGATTAGTTTTAGAAAATCTACATCACTTCAGAAAAAAAATGAAAAGAAAAAATCATAAATTCCACACCCTTACCATCTCCTCCTCATTTACTACTACTATTTCAATCTACCCCAATTTTTTACCCCTCATCCCACCCATTATGTAATTATTTATGTCTCTAATTTTTACTCATCTGTTGGGTGCATTATTTTTTATTGAGGTGTATCCATGGAGATTTAGGCCACCCAATTGTGGGTGGGACCTTTAATTAGGTTGTTTCCATGGAGATGTGACTCCATACATTCAAGCTGGGTCACCTACTGGAGTCTTCTAAGAGAGAACCAATTTAGAAAATGCTTCAGAGCCGACACAGAGAGAAACACTTGTGCAGAAATAAAATACCCCCTGGTAAGCTCTCTGAAATCCAGAACCCATTTGAAAAGAGTATCATATGACCCAAATTTCCACACCTAGCCATTTATCTTAAAGAAATGAAAACCTAGGTTAACAAACAAATCTGTATAAAATGTTTATAGCAGCCTTATGCATAATTGCTCCAAATTGGGAAATAATCTAACAATCCTTTAACTTGTGAATGGTTAAACTGTGGTACATTCATACAATGAAGCACCGCTCAGCAAATTATACATAAAGTATGGGTCTCAAATACATAACGCTAAGTGAAAGATGTCACATTCAAAATGCCTCACTCTGTATGAGGCATTCTGTATGATTCCATATATATGACATTTGCCTGCCCATGCAAAAATAAAACAAATGAATATATTTTTATTTGCGTATATATTTTTTAGCAAAAATATCTACCTTATATAGACTACATTAATGTTCACACCCTTAGAGAGTGGTGATTGATTACAAGTCCTTTTATAGATGAAGAGTAGTAGAGCCCTTCTACCTGTAGATTCTCCAGAATACTTACACAGCATATAAAAATCACTAAAGAGTAAGTTCTCTGGGAAAAGATATATAGGTTGGTTTTGTGGCATATTTATGGGAATTGGAGCCTAGCCGTCTTTAAAAATTTAAACAGTACTTTTCTTAACATTCTCTCCATACCTGCAATCTAACTTACTGTCCTCCCCCTCTCCTGTCATAGACCGCCCATTTCCGTAGCCCACCACAAAACCGCAACCCTTCCTGTTATGTTCAGCACTTCTCTTTTCCTAACTTCTGCCCTAAGCCTAGCAACTGCTTCTTAGCTTGTGTGATTGGCTACCCTCCCCTGACATACATGCCCCGACTCCACCCCTCCTCCAAACTGTATATAACCCGAGCTCACCAAGCGTCGGGGTCCTTTTTAGCCCTTGAGCCCCTGATCACACGAGTCTTTGCTATGTAACAATAAAGTAGCAGTGTGCAACAATTGGCCTCCGGCTCAAGTCTTTTTAGGACCCTCGGCGGGGAACCCTGCCGAGCATCGGCTCACCTTAGTCCACTTATCCGGGCCCGGAACCCCCTCACCCCCACCCGGTGAAACGTCCAAACACCCTGACGCCGCGAGGCAGGAGGCCCAAGAGCCATAGCGCCCTCTTTAGCCCCTGCGACATCACCGCGGCAGGTTTTCAGATTTTAGGAGGAATTAAAGGATATCTGCATGGTTTATGTAATTTGGGTAATGATGGTGTTAAAGAAGGCATTGTTGATCATATGTATCTCTCATCTGAATTAATGAGAGTATGTTCTGGATTATAGACTGATCACACTGTCAACTTCATTAAAGGAGAGTCCTCCATGAAAATGTTACCTTTTCTAGACTGATAAAGAACCTCTGAGTGTGGAATTTGATGAAAGCATCATCAGTAAGTATTGATTTACTTGCATTTTTGGCCTGTTTGAGTTCTGTTTTATAAGGAAGAGAATTTTACCCAAAAAGGGCAGTTCTTGTTTACTTTCTAATTATTGAATTTGACTGCAGGCATTTAGGCCTAAGCTATTTGAGGTCAGGTTAGCTATTAGTGAACAAACACTTTCTCTAGATTTTAAATTCATTAGTACTTTTCTCAGGGAAACTTGCCTAAAATCATTCAAGGAATAAATTCATGAATTTACACTAGTAGGAAGCACAGACAAATGAACTAATACACGAATAATGACAAATTTTATGAGTTACCTGAAGGAAAGGAGCTCAGTGTTTAAACCTGGCTCAACATGTTAGTCATCTCTGTATGGAGCAGGGACAAGAGAGGCTATGAGAAACATTGTTCTCAGTAAATATATATTGATGTGAGTAAGTATAGGTTATGTTGGACAGTAAACATCAGGTGAGCCAAAGTTTATGTTTGGGTTGTGGATTCAGTTTTATGAAAGTTCTCACATTGGAGGGGAACCTGGACATGGGATATAACTGTGAGAACAAACTATATGAAAAGGAGATTTTCACAACAAGGTGCATCATCTGACTACTGAAATGACAGGTGGCATTCAGGTAATGGCATAAGCCTTAAGGAATTTGAACTGGGAAGCAAGAAGGAAAAATTTAAACTCTGGCTGTGTCTTTTTCTAGCCATGTACTTTTTTAAGATTACAAACAATAGAAAAGTTTCTGGTTTTCTAAGTTTCCTGAACCTCTTTTCATTTAATTTGTTAAATAGGTAAATCTGCCTTAATTAATATGTTAATTTAAAGATTAAATAACAGTAATTCTCCAAACATTTAATACAATGTTGTTTATATGATTTTAGGAACAAATGTTTAAGTTAATTTGACTGTTTTCAGAAAATATTTGTCCATGAAATAATTATATAATTTTTAACAATGTTAATAAAAATTTAAAACATAAAATATCTTCCACATCTATAAATTATGAAATGAAAGATGTTATAATTGAAAACTATTAATATAATATGTCAACTGCCCTTTTGCTAATTTCAATGTGAGGTATGGGTTTTATTCCAAATCCTTAATTCTATTTAATTTGGGCCTCCTGAACCTATCAGGATTGTGAGATGTTATGACACATGTGCATATGCTACTTTTTTGATGCAATTGATTTTCAGGACTATATTTGTAATGCAGCAGCCATCCATTGATCCCTCAAAGTGGAACAAGTCCTTGATAATAAAATGCATTGTTTCTTATCAAAATCTAGCGGGATGAGATCACAAGTAAGTATTGAGAGAGTGATAGTATTAGACATTTAATGTGGAAGAACCAGGAAAATTTCAGGCAAATATCCTCAGGACAGCTATAAGGCAAAGTAGGACTGGGGTGGGAGTTGAAAGGATGGGGTTGGATATTTCAGAAGCCAGACATATTGATAGCTGAGAAAATCCACAGTGATTTCTCTGGATGTGGAGACCAAATGTTTTGAGTCAGGAAGGGAATGGAAAATCTCTGAAAACCATGGGTTGATGAAGATATAAAACTCAATGGTTTTCATCTTATCTGTACAAAGAAGTTATTCTCTTAGGGCATATTTCATGTTCTTGTTTATTAGATTGGGGTCATTCCCAGGTGGAAGATTAGGAGTCATGAGAGTTGTGCCTGAAAGTCAAGGATAAGTCCAGAATCTAATAGCTTCTTTCTACAATCTCAGTTTTGCTTACCCAGTGCTTATGTTGTTGTGAGTGTAAAGTGAGAAGAAGACAATTGTCAGCTGAACTGTTGACCATGCAGCCACTGGTGAGTAAGGAATTCTTCTTTTTACTGAAATTACCCATGTGCTTTCAGCAGATGTGCATAGATATTTGTGCCAGTTTGAAAGGATTTATGTGCCCTAGAAAAGCCATGCTTGAATCCTAATCAATCTTGTAGGAGCAATGGTTTCTTCTAATCACTATTCAGCACTATAGGTTGGAAACTTGATTAGGTTATCTTCATGGAGATGTGGTTAATCATTTGTAAGTATTATACTTGGTTAGATGGAGACATGTTTCCACCCATTCTGTATAGATCTTCATTTGTTTAGTGGAATCTTTTAAAATAAGAAGCATTTGAGGGAATGCTTCAGAATGACATAGTCACATGAAGGAGAAAGTCCACTGGCCAGTGACCTTTGAAGATGAAGAAGAAAAATGCCTCCCAAGGAGCTTCATGAAGCAAGAGGTCTGGAGAGAAAGCTAGCATACACCACGTTTGATATGGGCCCCACCAACTGAGAGAGAAATGCTGAATGTCATCACCTTCTTGAACCAAGGTATCTTTCCTTGGATGTCTTAGTTTGGACATTTCTATAGACCTGTTTTAATTTAGACAATTTCACAGCCTTAAAACTGTAAACTAGCAATTTATTAAATTCTCCTTTTTAAAAGCTGTTCCATTTCTGGGATATTGTATTCTGGCAGCTAACAAACTAGAAGAATATTCTAATCTCATTTAGAAGCTTTTGAGGGATCTAAGCTAAAGTTGTATTTATCCTGGCCTCTGGGATGGTGATTGTTCAAGTTTGCTGTTTAAATTTCCAACCTGTAGTACTGAATAAGGATTAGAAGAAACTGTGGTTCTCACAACATTGATTAGGATTAAAACATGGTTTTTGCTTCTCTAGGGCCCATAAATCCTTTCAAACTGGCACATTCCACCCTCTGGACCCTAAAAACCAAATGTTTTCCCCATATACAAAATACATTCGTTCCATTACAATGTCAGAGAACCTTAAACCATTTCAGTAACGTTACAAATACAATACAAGGTTAAAACCAGTAAAAGTCTCATAAAAGTCAGCTACAGGAATGGACAGAATGGCTTTTAAAGGGGGAATTTAACAAGTTGCTTGTTTATAGTTTTAAGGCTGTGAAATTATCCAGTTAAAATATATCTGTGGAAATGTCCATTCTCAGACATCCAGGAAAAGATACCTTGGTTTAAGAAAGCTGATGACATTCAGCATTTCTCTCTCAGCTGGAAGGGCATATGGCAAGCACGGTGTCATCTGCTGGCTCTCTTTCCAGACCTCTTGCTTCATGAAGCTCCCTGGGAGGCATTTTCCTTCTTCATCTCCAAAGGTTGCTGGCTGGTAGACTCTGTGGTTCTCTCATCCTTCTGTCATGGCTCTGTACCTCTCTTCTTGTTCTCAAAAGGGACTCTGTCTGAAATGTCTCCTCTTTTATAGGATTCCAGAAAACTAATCAAAACCCAGGTAGAATGAGTGGAGACACATCTCCATCTAATCAAGTTTAGTACCCACATTGATTGAGGCATTTCTCTGTAATGATAATCTTATCAAGCTTGCAACCTATAATGATAAATAAGGATTGGAAGAAACCATTGCTCTCACAAGACTGATTAGGATTAAAACATGGTTTTTTTTAGGGTACATCAATCCTCTCAAACTGGCACAGTGATCATTCATCAATAGGTAATCTTTCCAACACAAGTTTGTTGCAGACTCCATTAAGACTCTGTATTCACTGGAGAACTGAGAGGTTTGTTCTCATTCAGCCCATGTCCTCTTTAGAGAAATAATGTACTCATTGATCCTGTTAATGCCTGCAAATGGCTTAGATGTACAGTGAACTTAGTTGATAGAACTGAGTAATAGAAGATATTTATAGTTGGTAGGGAGGCTGGTGCTCAGAAAGTGAGTTCATCAGTACAGGGCTACAGTTGCTAAGGTGGAGGGTTTTGAATTGTTGAGAGAAACAAATGTGAGGATTAGTTAATAGAAGGAAAAGAAGAATAATTTATTTTCCTCAAATCATAATTTCTTAAAGTTTTAATATTGTATATTTGTACATTTTTAAAACTTTTAAAATGGACACCTAAAATTTTCTCTTTCTTTTGTTCTCATTGCTCTTTTCCCCTTATTTTAAGCAGTTTATTCAAATTTTGTAAATAGGAGTAATGAAAAGAAGTGTTGTTTCTTTAATGTTAACTTGCATTCAGGAGTATAGTAAGTAGAGTAAAATTCATGTCCCTGGGAAATTTTGTGATGAATTGGAGAGACCAGAATGGCTTAAGGGCCTTCTTTTATTGTTAAACATAAAGAGGAGGTGAAGATAATGAAGACAGAATGAACATAGGTTTTGAATATCCCAAGAAAAATTGAGTGTGAATGATCTGATATCCCTGGGATGGGGAGCTAGGCTTATCCTTCAGTATAGGAGTTTCAGGAGTCTGTGAAGGGAGCCACTGATCCATACTTGTATTTTATGATAAATACCTGAAGTTATGGAAAATTTAATGAGGTAGCATACACTGTTCCAACTTATCCACGATACCTATTTAGTTCTGTAAAATTCTATATTTAGCTGCAAAGTTTGCTGCCATTCTATTGAATAATATAGCTGTATATTAAGTTTGGATGCAAAGTACTTTACACATAAGTTCATTACATCTTTCAAAATTTCAAACTGTTTGTGAAATGATGACATAGATGAGAGAAAACAGGTCATATGGGGCAGTAATATAACTATAGTTATAAAAGTGGCAACACATGAGTGTTTATTGTCCTGTGATGAGTCTGTATATTTACTTGAAATAGGTAGAAAATAGTTTTTTATTATAAATGCTGAAGTGAAAATTATACCTCACCATCTGCAAGTCATAATGACCAGTTCATTGGGAAATGTTAAGATTCTATTAGACCACGTGTTTTTTTGAGATTTTTAAAATTAATTGAGTCAAATAATCAGTGTGTATATGTATGTGTCCACACCTTTGAAAGACAGATTGTTCAGTATTGAGAATCATCTGACTTGAAACTCAAATGCAGTTTGAGCTTTCTGCAGCAGTTATCAGTTCTTCAGTGCTAAGCTTCCAGCCATTGTGATCTGAATATCAGCAGATGGCCCTTTCTGAATACCTGTATCTCTGATGCTTTTAGGACTTAGTGAAATTGAAAGATGTAGTTATAGAATTTACTCAGGCAGAGTGGGTCATGCTGGATTCATCCCAGAGAAGGCTGGTCAGAGATGTGATGCTGGAGAATATCAGTCATTTACTCTCAGTGGGTGAGTATCAAACTTACCTATCTAATCCTCTTAAGAAGTGTCTAGAACAGCTTGTTTATATTGTTTTAGATTTTACTTTATATTCATATTCTACGTTATTTCATAACATGAAAAACTATCTAAGATTTTTGTCTCTTTACTTATTACTTGCATCTAGCTCTTCCCCTGACTAAAATATAATCTTTGTGAACACAAATTCCATGTATTTCTTTTATACTCAGCACACTGTTGAGAATACAATGAGTATTTTCTATAAGGATAAATAAAGAGATTAAATATGATCTAAGTAATTGTTGTACTCTAGGGATTTTGTGTGGATTCAGATGATAGTAATAACACAACAGGCATATCATTTTCCACATTAACTTAGAATGTTCCAAGGGAACTTATTGTGTTACTCAGGGTTCTCCAGAGAAACAGAGCCAACAGAATATATCTGTAAATATGAGATTTTATAAAAGTATCTCACACCAACTGTGTTGATGCATGAGTCAAATTTTATAATGTAGGCACTAGCTGGCAACTCCAATGAAGGTCATCCATGAACTCTCCAGGAGGGGTTGGCTGGCGGAATAAGACATGGAAGTTCTCTATCTTCTCCCTTTAAAGTCTTCAACAAATTGAATTAAATCCAACTGATTCGATTCTCTCTTTGTGGAAGACATTCCCTTATTTGATAATAGATGTAATTAGCCACAGATGCAGTAAACTAAGTAATGATTTAGTAAACCAGCCTTCAATTTATTAATCAGCCATGAAATTTCTTTGAACTAATGGTTATGCCAGTGCTTACTTGATCAGAAAACTTGGCACCCTCACATGGCCAAGTTGACATATGAACTTAACCATCACATTGTTTTTTAATTCTTTGTGAAAATCATAATAAACTATTATGGAAATCTAGAATTTTCCTTGTCTGAAAATATAGAGTGTTCTGCAGTCTGTTCTTGAGCTTGGCTCAGCAACCAGAAGGTCTCACTGTATTTGGGCACAAGTCCAAGATTTAACACTTTGATGGTGAAAACTGGTCAATATTCTATATTCCAGGTACTTTTCCTCTGACTGACCTTCAACAGTTATATTCTTTTCTAGTCATGATAGTGGTTTGAAGCTGTATGTACTGCAATAAAAGCATATTCTTAAATCTAATCCATTCCTTTTCATGTGAACAATTGTTTGTATTAACTTTTGATGAAGTTACTTCAGTTAAGTTAAGTTGTGTCCTATCTCAAGCAGGATTAGTTTTCATCTATTACTGAAGTCTTTTATAAGTGAATAAAATTCAGACAGAGAGAGAAAAAGCCACAGGTATAAAATTTTGAATAAATGAAACCTTGAAGAAAAGAAAGAAACCAGGAGACAGCATCATATATCTTGCCATACAGCAAACTAAGGAACAACAGTTTCCAATTGTGAGTCTCAGAAAGCCACAGTCTTGGGGAGAAAGTGTTGCCTTGATGATGTATGGATTTGGACATTTCCCAAGGCTCAAAACAATAAACCAATAAATTTCTATTTTTAACCAGCCCATTTTATGCTATTGCTTAAGTAGCCTAGGAAACTGAAGACAGAGTTTGGCCCAGGCATTTGGTATGCTTTTGTTGCATATACCACAAAAGGCAATACAGCTTCAGAATTGGATAATTGGTTGAGGCTGGAAGGATTGTGTGGTCATTTATAGAAATGGCTTAGATATCTTTGAAGAGAGCATTCAAAGACATATGAACGTGAAAGGTATTTCCAGTAATGCTCAAGAAGGAAATGATGATGTATTATGGAGACAGGAGGAAAGGTGATTCCTGTCACTATTGACTTCTGATATTGCGTGGAAGAGAGATCTTCTTTCATGAACTTGGATATTTAACTGAGGCAATTTCCAAGATAAGCATGGGAAGTTCAGAATTCTAATTGCCACTTATGTTAAAATATGGGAGGAATGTGATAAGCTAAGAACTGAAATCATTGGCTTAAAGAAACCAGATATTGGTGGTTTAGAGAAACTGGAGCTTCTGGAAAGTGGCCTCCCAGAGAATAGTGCTTAATGTGAGGGTTTAATTAAACATGAGACAAGTCAGCAATTCTGTTCTACTCAAGATTGGAAGTGCAGTTATCCAGGAGAGATTTGTGAAATTTTGTTCTGTCTGATGGTTTGGACTCTGTGTGCAATATTCACAACTGACAAGTCGTTTGCAAAATCTTCCTGAAGAACCACTGGTAGCCTTGATGAAAAGGGACAGATTGCAGGAAAAATCACTTCAAGGGCAGAATCATTGAAGCTGAGGTCTGGACCAAAGACATCTGAGGCAAGAAGGTGGACTCACCAATATCTGTAGAAAGGGTGTGTCTTTTTCACAGCTTGGAGTGTGTTGGCCTCCCACCCCATGGTTAGTACAACCTCGCTCTTTCAGATGGTGGAATCATAACCCATTAGGAATGTAGAATTTCTCTCTGCCACCTCACTGTTCTGAGAGGGTTGTGACTATTCCCCAGGGCTTTCAGAGTCAGACCACAACCCCAAAGTCCTGAGAGGTTGGAGATTTCACTCCTGTGTTTACAGAGAGCATGGTTGTTGAACAAGTACTTGGGAGAGCTGAAATTGCCACTTCATCAGTCTTGGGGGACAAAATTTTATTATGTATGTGACTCTCAGAACTTGAAATGTAATAGAGTATGCCATTCAGGGTTTGTAACCATAAACTGTGCTTTCCTTTCACCTATCAATCAAGTGGAAGCATTTATTTTATTCTTGTCACTCCATTGTACATTCTTCCATAGATTTCACAAGTACACAGGCAGAGAGCACCCAGAACCAATTTTGATTAGACTTTGTACTACGCATTGCTTTTAAAATGGCTTAAATTTTGGGAGGATATTTTAGTGGAATAAATGTACTTTGCCTGTAGAAAGAACAGGTCTTTCTGGGTTGCAGAGTGTGCAATGTGGTGGTTTGAAATTGTATGTGCCCAGAAAATATTTTAACTAGAATCCATACCTCTGCTTTCTTTTTAATTTGCTTTCTAAAGCCCAAAGGAGATATGCCTCTCAGAATTTTAAATCTAATGGAGAAAGCATGTAGGTTTCCAGAACTGTATGAGTACAGTGGCCCGATTTTATTTTTTATATATCTCTCTATAGCAATGGAAACATTTATCCTATGAATGTCCTGCTTTTGCATATTGGCAGCAGATAACCTGCTCTAAATTTCACACGTCCAGAGCCAGAGGAGAATTTTTGCCTTAGAGCAGACAATGTCTATAATTGACTTTGTTGAGAGTTTTTAGTGGCTTTAACATCTTATTGTATTTGAATTGAATTGAAATGGTTAAATTGATGGAGTGAATGTGTTTTGTATATTGAAAATATGTCTTTTTGAGGACCCAAAAGTTGTAATGTGCCAGTTTGACAATGTTATGTACCCCAGAAAAGCCATGTTTTAATACTGATCCAGTCTTGTTGGAGCAGCTATTTTAATCCTGATTAAATAAATGTAGGCTGAGAATTTTGATTAGATCATTTTATGGAGATGGGACATGCACAATTGTGGGTTTGACTTTTAATTAGATGGAGATGTGACTCAACCCATTCCAGGTAGGTCTTGATTAGTTTACTGGAATCTTTTAAAAGAGGGAACATTTTGGAGAGAATCAGAAATTACAGAAGCATCAGAGCCAAAAGAAATTTCACAGCAGGTCTTACCCTGATGCAGACACACGGAGAATAGGGACACAGATATTTGGAGATGCTTGGAGCCCAGTAGATATTGCCATAAGATGTTAAGCAAAGCAGAATCTGGGTAGAGCCAAGGGAAGCCAAGAGATGAAAGCCAGCCCTGAAGAAGCAAAGTGAATAATAGCCACAGGAACAGAGGCTGAAAACAATTAAGCCCAGGAGCAAGTGATCATCAGATGCCAGCCATGTGCCTACCCTGCTGACAGGTGTTTCTGACCCATTGGCTTTTCTTGAGTGAAGGCAACCTTGTTAATGCTTTAAGTTGGACACTTTCATGTCCTTAGAACTGTAAACTTGTAAATAATTAAATTCACCTTTATAAAAATATTCCAGTTCTAGTATATTGCCTTTCAGCCACTTGCAAACTACACAATCACCTTCTCTGGACTTCATGATAATATACTGTTAAGTGCACAGAAGTCAAAATTTCTTGTATTTTTTCCCATAAACAAGATATCATATCTGTAAATCAGATGTAGCTTCAAAGTTGGTTCAAGGGGAGGAATTGTGGGAAGAAGAAATTGGATTTTTTCAAAACCAGAATTCAGGTGAGCACTTCCTTGGAACATGTATTCAGGACAGGGAGGAGCATTATCAATGAATGACTCAAATATCACCTGCAGATTTCTGCAAGTTATATTTTCTGAAATGCACATATTGGGGAAATTTCCTCAGTTCAAAGTATCAAATGCTTATCAATCTGTATTCACATGTCATTAGCTTTGGCAAAATAGATGTCTATTGACAATTGGATTTAAACTTTCACTTATGACCCATTTCTCATCCTTGGCTTCAATGCTTTTCCCTCTCTTTACCTCTCCAACATAATATTTTTGAAATAATTTTTCTTATAATTAAATCTTGAAAATATTTTCTAATCGATAGTATCATATAAAAGCTTCTACTACCTCAAGTGATCCTTAATTTGATGTTGTTTCTCAGATAACTGTCATTTTAGAAACAATTATATGGCTATGTGTGCTGCTTCAACATATTCATTTTCCTAATGCTCATCTTGAAATTAATTGGTTTTTCAGTTCTTTCAGGCAGGGAAGATAGTGTTAAAGAACAAGAAATGCCATCTGTGCATCATATCTGCAAGAAAGACATATCTACCATCAGGTCATTGGTAAGCATTATGGCTGTAACCCTGGTCTTCCAAATAGATACCTGGAAGTGGAATAAATTAAAAATTCAGTACAATCACTTAACTGTAAGTTGGTTTAAGTGTGAATCCAGGAAAAGTCTGTGATAATTTGAATATAGAAAACAATTGATTTGAACACAATAATATAACCTTCCTATATACAAAAAGATAATTCTATAAATACAGCTCATCTACTCAATCTCTGAAACATTATAAAGTCTTCAAGACTGATTAGAAAGTTCTGCAGTTGAGAAGCTATAAAAGAGTAGATCTCTGTACATGCAGAAGAATAAAATGATTCATAAATAACATGGGAAATATTTTAATTGGGGAGTGTCACCGATTGGTTAGTTTTGAATTCAGATGCATATGGATTGATATCTATGGACAAACCTCTTACATTCTCTCCTCTACTTCCTAGGAGCAGAATTCTCATACTCAAAAGAATGGTATTATATGTCATAAATTGCCAGAAGATTGCACTCATAATTCCAGAGTGATTCAACATGTATTAACTCACAAAGGAATGAAATCCTACTTTAGCAATCTATTTGGAAAAGCCATCCGTGATCTATCATCTTTTAATCAACAACAGAATTTTCACCCTGGAAGTAAGTCATATGAATGTCATCTAATTGAGAAATCCTTTGTTCAAAATTCTGGCCATACACATTACAATGGAACTCATGTTGGAGAGGAACCCCGTGAATATCATCTATTTGAGAAACCCTTTACTAAATATTCTGAATTGAGACAACATGAGAGAACTCACACTGGGGAGAAAACAAATGAATGCTGTTCTAGTTTGCTAGCTGCCGGAATACAATATACCAGAAACGGAATGGCTTTTAAAAGGGGTGATTTAATGAGTTGCTAGTTTACAGTTCTAAGGCCGAGAAAATGTCCCAATTACAACAAGTCTATAGTAATGTCCAATCAAAGGCATCCAGGGAAAGATACCTTGGTTCAATTAGGCTGATGAAGTTCAGGGTTTCTCTCTCAAGTGAGATGGCCCATGGCAAACACAGTCAGGGCTTCTCTCTCAGCTGGAAGGGCACATGGCAAATACAGCATCATCTGCTAACTTTCTCTCCTGGCTTCCAGTTTCATGAAGCTCCCTGGGAGGTGTTTTCATTCTTCATCTCCAAAGGTCACTGGCTGGTGGACTCTCTTCTCTCTCTGAATCTCTCTGAATCTCTCATTCTCCAAAATGTTTCCTCTTTTATAGGACTTCAGAAACTAATCAAGACCCACTCAAATGGGTGGAGACATGTCATCCCCTAATCCAGTTTAACAACTTTTCTTAACTAAATCACATCAACCAGGGAGATGATCTCATTACAGTTTCAAATATACAGTATTGAATAAGGATTATTCTACCTTTAAGAAATGAGATTTATATTAAAACATGGCTTTTCTTAGGGGGCATACTTCCTTTCAAACCAGCACAAATGCCAACTATATGGGAAAGTCTTCACTTATTATTCTAGTCTTAAACAACATGAGAACACTCATACTGGAGAGAAATCCTATGAATGTCATCTGTGTGCGAAAGCCTTCACTCATTCTTCTAGCCTTAAACAGCATGAGAGAACTCACACTGGAGAAAAACCATATGAATGCCATCTATGTGGGAAAGTCTTTACCCTTGGATCTTGAGTGAAACATGAGAGAATTCACATTGGAGAGAAACCATATGAATGTCATTTATGTGGCAAAGCCTTCACTCATTATTATAGCCTTAAACCACATGAGAGAACTCACACTGGAGAGAAACCATATGAATGCCATCTATGTGGGAAAGCCTTCAGCCATTATTCTAACCTTAGATGACATGAGAACACTCATACTGGAGAGAAACCCTATGAATGTCATTTATGTCAGAAAGTCTTTGCCCAGTATTCTAACCTTAGAAGACATAAGAGAAGTTACACTGTAATGAAACCTTAGGAATATCATCTACATGGAAAAGCCTTTACTCAATATTTTAACTAGAGACAATAAGTGACTTTCTCCTTAGCATTCAGCCTTGCTTAAAAGACAATCAGTTTTCAGAGTTCCCAGGTGAAGGATTCATGTGCAAAAATTGAATCCAAATATAGTACTGTTTCCATAGTATCACAACATCATTTATAACACTGAATACAAAGTGACCATTCATATAATATTCACTCACTACCTCCTTAACTAAATTCAGACTTAGTATCACAACTTTGATTGATGTCAACCTGCGTAGAGTTTAGTCTCTATTATGGGAATTAATTTTGCCCTCCATTAATGGCATGGTATTGACAAGGTAATTAAACAGATTGTGAAATAATTATTGAATGTATAGATTTTATATATAAAATTGTAATAACAGTGTGAAGAATGCCTGGTCTGTTCAAAATCTCAGTGGTTATACCTTCATCACATTTACCCCTTAACACAAAATACACCAGTGTATGTTTCCTCAAAACAGCAACACTCTCCTATGTAACCACACAAACCCAAATCAGAAAGTGAAAATATCCAATCCAGAGCTCATTTTTGAATTTTACCTATTGTCCTTAGAGTGGGAAAAGGTTTCCTTGCCCATTTCAGCTAATGCTTTTTCAAATTGGAATTGTTCCTGAGACATTATCTCATATGCTTGACTGATTGGCAAGTACATATGATGCTAACTCAAATCTTCCCACAGCTTCCTCCTGAACAGACACAGGCCAGAATTCCAACAGCAAACCCCAGACTGATGCTGTCCTCTCCTCAGTTCATCCCATCCAAAGGACCTGAAATCCACCTACTCCAACCCTAGTGATGACAACTTGATAACTGGATGAACTTCTACATACACATGGAAAAATTTTTTTCTCATTATAATGAAAATGAAATTTATGGGGCTATACACTGAAAGCATCTATGTCATTGTCCACACCCAATATTATAGAACACTAAAAATTCCTGATAATCCATAAAACTCTACTATTTTCTCACAAAAGATACATTGTCTTTAGGAAACATGAAGATTCATAAAGTCCAATTAGATGGTATATGAAATAAATAGTCTATCCAATTAGTTTTCAAATATAAAACCTTTCATTATTTCCTAATTTTTCCATTTTTCTTCATTCACAAATCTCTCCCCTACATTAAGAAATTATAGAGCATAATGAAGGAGAATGTTCATATATGCTGACTCTCACATTGCATATTTTGTATTAACATATTTGTTTACGCAATTTTTGTAATTAACATAGAAAACTATTTTTTTGTACTTTAAGGATGCTGAAAAATCATCCTAAGTATATTTCAAGTGATCTTGAATGGATATTCTAGTCTTAATTTTCCATTTGCTGCATTCTTCTCCCATACCAGTCCTAAGACATTTCTTGATTGAATTTACATCATATGAAAAGCCATAAAATTATGTCTTTTTCTTCTTGCTCATGCCTGAGACTGAGAACAGTTACTGGGGGAGTGGAGACGATACAGAGCAGTTCCCAGAGCCATGGTGGAGATCAAAGGGACAGCATACCCCATCCTGGAATGGCTGACTGTCTGGGAGAACCAGCTCCCGTGGGATCGCCGAGGGGTGTGGGCTTTCCCGGGCAGGACGGCAAGAGGCCGGAGTCCCTCCCTTCCACATTCCCAGGCCAGCTGGCAGAATTGGGCAGGCGGTCACCTCGGGCCGCAGTGGCTGGCACCCCCACCACGTGAGGCACCCTGGACCAACTGAGAGAGTTGGGTCAGAAATCCATAGACCACAGAGAACGGTGACAAGGGGGGGTCACTTCCAAACACGTGACTCCCCAGTCAGGCTGGGAACGGTGCACTTTCCTGGGCTGTGGCGGCTGGTGCCCTCCTGCCATGCTTGGCATCCCAGGCTGACTAGGAAATTCGGTTGGGCACTCTCCCGGGCTGTGGCGGCCGGCAACTCTCCCCACATTCGGACCCCCTGGCCGGCTGGCACTATTCCAAGCCGCTTCAGCTGGCGAACCTCCCCCACGGTGAGAGTTTTCCAAAGTTAAAGGACCCACAGCACCTTTTACTGGTGGAACCCACAGACAAACGTGTGCCACGAGCGCCACCTACTGGGCAGGAAAAGAAAAACAGAACCCAGAGATTTCACAGAAAAATCTTTCAACCTGTTGGGTCCAACACCCAGGGAAATCTGACTAAATGCCCAGATGCCAGCAGAAGATAACAGATCACGCTCAGAAAATTGAAAATATGGCCCAGTCAAAGGAACAAACGAATAGTTCAAATGAGATACAGGAGCTGAAACAACTAATGCTGAATATACGAACAGAAATGGAAAACCTCTTCAAAAACGAAATCGATAAATTGAGGGAGGACATGAAGAAGACATGGGCTGAACAAAAAGAACAAATAGAAAAACTGAAAAAACAAATCACAGAGCTTATGGAAGTGAAGGATAAAGTAGAAAAGATGGAAAAAACAATGGATACCTACAATGATAGATTTAAAGAGACAGAAGACAGAATTAGTGATTTTGAGGATGGAACATCTGAATTCCAAAAAGAAACAGAAACTATCGGGAAAAGAATGGAAAAATTTGAACAGGGTATCAGGGAACTCAAGGAAAATATGAACCGCACAAATATACATGTTGTGGGTGTCCCAGAGGGAGAAGAGAAGGGAAAAAGAGGAGAAAAAATAATAGAAGAAATTATCACTGAAAATTTCCCAACTCTTATGAAAGACCTAAAATTACAGATCCAAGAAGTGCAGAGCACCCCAAAGAGATTAGACCCAAATAGGCGTTCTCCAAGACACTTACTAGTTAGAATGTCAGAGGTCAAAGAGAAAGTGAGGATCTTGAAAGCAGCAAGAGAAAAACAATCCATCACATACAAGGGAAACCCAAAAAGACTGTGTGTAGATTTCTCAGCAGAAACCATGGAGGCTAGAAGACAGTGGGATGATATATTTAAATTACTAAAAGAGAAAAACTGCCAACCAAGATCCTATATCCAGCAAAATCATCCTTCAAAAATGAGGGAGAAATTAAAACATTCTCAGACAAAAAGTCACTGAGAGAATTTGTGACCAAGAGACCAGCTCTGCAAGAAATACTAAAGGGAGCACTAGAGTCAGATATGAAAAGACAGAAGAGAGAGGTATGGAGAAGAGTGTAGAAAGAAGGAAAGTCAGATATGATATATATAATACAAAAGGCAAAATGGTAGAGGAAAATATTATCCAAACAGTAATAACACTAAATGTTAATGGACTGAATTCCCCAATCAAAAGACATAGACTGGCAGAATGGATTAAAAAACAGGATCCTTCTATATGCTGTCTACAGGAAACACATCTTAGACCCAAAGATAAACATAGGTTGAAAGTGAAAGGTTGGGAAAAGATATTTCATGCAAGTAACAACCAGAAAATAGCAGGAGTGGCTATACTAATATCCAACAAATTAGACGTCAAATGTAAAACAGTTAAAAGAGACAAAGAAGGACACTATATACTAATAAAAGGAACAATTAAACAAGAAGACATAACAATCATAAATATTTACGCACCGAACCAGAATGCCCCAAAATACGTGAGGAATACACTGCAAACACTGAAAAGGGAAATAGACACATATACCATAATAGTTGGAGACTTCAATTCACCACTCTCATCAATGGACAGAACATCTAGACTGAGGATCAATAAAGAAATAGAGAATTTGAATATTACTATAAATGAGCTAGACTTAACAGACATTTATAGGACATAACATCCCACAACAGCAGGATACACCTTTTTCTCAAGTGCTCATGGATCATTCTCAAAGATAGACCATATGCTGGGTAACAAAGCAAGTCTTAAAAACTAAAAAAGATTGAAATCATATGCAACACTTTCTCAGATCATAAAGGAATGAAGTTGGAAATCAATAATAGGCAGAGTGCCAGAAAATTCACAAATACGTGGAGGCTCAACAACACACTCTTAAACAACAAGTGGGTCAAAGAAGAAATTGCAAGAGAAATTAGTAAATACCTCGAGGTGAATGAAAATGAAAACACAACATATCAAAACTTATGGGACGCAGCAAAGGCAGTGCTAAGAGGGAAATTTATTGCCCTAAATGCCTATATCAGAAAAGAAGAAAAGGCAAAAATGCAGGAATTAACTGTCCACTTGGAAGAACTGCAGAAAGAACAGCAAACTAATCCCAAAGCAAACAAAAGGAAAGAAATAACAAAGATTAGAGCAGAAATAAATGAAATTGAAAACATGAAAACAATAGAGAAAATCAATAAAACCAGAAGTTGGTTCTATGAGAAAATCAAAAGATTGATGGGCCCTTATCAAGATTGACAAAAAGAAGAAGAGAGAGGATGCAAATAAATAAGATCAGAAATGGAAGAGGAGACATAACTACTGACCTCACAGAAATAAAGGAGTTAATAACAAGATACTATGAACAACTTTATGCTAATAAATACAACAATTTAGATGAAATGGACGGGTTCCTGGAAAGACATGAACAACCAACTTTGACTCAAGAAGACATAGATGACCTCAACAAACCAATCACAAGTAAAGAAATTGAATTAGTCATTCAAAAGACTCCTAAAAAGAAAATTCCAGGACCAGACGGATTCACATGTGAATTCTATCAAACATTCCAGAAAGAATTAGTACCAACTCTCCTCAAACTCTTCAAAAAAATCATAGTGGAGGGAAAACTACCTAATTCATTCTATGAAGCCAACATCACCCTCATACCAAAACCAGGCAAAGATATTACAAAAAAGAAAACTACAGACCAATCTCTCTAATGAATATAGATGCAAAAATCCTCAATAAAATTCTAGCAAATCATATCCAACAACACATTAAAAGAATTATACATCATGACCAAGTAGGATTCATCCCAGGTATGCAAGGATGGTTCAACATAAGAAAACCAATTAATGTAATACACCATATCAGCAATTCAAGGCAGAAAAATCACATGATCATCTCAATTGATGTAGAGAAGGCATTTGACAAGATTCAACATCCTTTCCTGTTGAAAACACTTCAAAAGATAGGAATACAAGGGAACTTCCTTAAAATGATAGAGGGAATATATGAAAAACCCACAGCTAATATCACCCTCAATGGGGAAAAATTGAAAACTTTCCCCCTAAGATCAGGAACAAGACAAGGATGTCCACTATCACCACTATTATTCAACATTGTGTTGGAGGTTTTAGCCAGAGCAATTAGAAAGGAAAAGAAATACAAGGCATCAAAATTGGAAAGGAAGAAGTAAAACTATCACTGTTTACAGACGATATGATACTATACGTCAAAAACCCGGAAAAATCCACAACAAAACTACTAGAGCTAATAAATGAGTACAGCAAAGTAGCAGGTTACAAGATCAACATTCAAAAATCTGTAGCATTTCTATACACTAGTAATGAACAAGCTGAGGGGGAAATCAAGAAACGAATCCCATTTACAATTGCAACTAAAAGAATAAAATACCTAGGAATAAATTTAACTAAAGAGACAAAAGACCTATACAAAGAAAACTACAAAAAACTGCTAAAAGAAATCACAGAAGACCTAAATAGATGGAAGGGCATACCGTGTTCATGGACTGGAAGACTAAATATAGTTAAGATGTCAATCCTACCTAAATTGATTTACAGATTCAATGCAATCCCAATCAAAATCCCAACAACATATTTTTCAGAAATAGAAAAACCAATAAGCAAATTTATCTGGAAGGGCAGGGTGCCCCAAATTGCTAAAAACATCTTGAGGGAAAAAAACGAAGCTGGAGGTCTCTTGCTCCCGGACTTTAAGGCATATTATGAAGTCACAGTGGTCAAAACAGCATGGTACTGGCATAAAGATAGATATATTGACCAATGGAATCAAATAGAGTGCTCAGATATAGACCCTCTCATCTATGGACATTTGATCTTTGACAAGGCAGTCAAGCCAACTCACCTGGGACAGAACAGTCTCTTCAATAAATGGTGCCTAGAGAACTGGATATCCATATGCAAAAGAATGAAAGAAAACCCATATCTCACACCTTATACAAAAGTTAACTCAAAATGGATCAAAGATCTAAACACTAGGTCTAAGACCATAAAACAGTTAGAGGAAAATGTAGGGAGATATCTTATGAAACTTACAATTGGAGGCAGTTTTATGGAACTTAAACCTAAAGCAAGAGCACTGAAGCAGTAAATAAATAAAAGGGAGCTCCTCAAAATTAAACACTTTTGTGCATCAAAGAACTTCTTCAAGAATGTAGGAAGACAGCCTACACAATGGGAGACAATATTTGGAAATGACATATCAGATAAAGGTCTAGTATCCAGAATTTATAAAGAAATTGTTCAACTCTACAGCCTACATAATGGGAGACAATATTTGGAAATGACATATCAGATAAAGGTCTAGTATCCAGAATTTATAAAGAGATTGTTCAACTCAACAACAAAAGGACAGCCAACCCAATTACAAAATGGGAAAAAGACTTGAACAGACACCTACCAGAAGAGGAAATACAAATGGCCAAAAGGCACATGAAGAGATGCTCAATGTCCCTGGCCATTAGAGAAATGCAAATCAAAACCACAATGAGATATCATCTCACACCCACCAGAATGGCCATTATCAACAAAACAGAAAATGACAAGTGCTGGAGAGGATGCGGAGAAAGAGGCACACTTATCCACTGTTGGTGGGAATGTCAAATGGTGCAACCACTGTGGAAGGCAGTTTGGCGGTTCCTCAAAAAGCTGAATATAGAATTGCCATACGACCCAGCAATACCATTGCTGGGTATCTACTCAAAGGACTTAAGGGCAAAGACACAAACGGACATTTGCACACCAATGTTTATAGCAGCGTTATTTACAATTGCAAAGAGATGGAAACAGCCAAAATGTCCATCAACAGAAGAATGGCTAAACAAACTGTGGTATATACATACGATGGAATATTATGCAGCTTTAAGACAGGATAAACTTATGAAGCATGTAATAACATGAATGGGCCTAGAGAACATTATGCTGAGTGAATCCAGCCAAAAACTAAAGGACAAATACTGTATGGTCCCACTGATGTGAACGGACATTCGAGAATAAATTTGCAATATGTCATTGGTAACAGAGTCCAGCAGGAGTTAGAAACAAGGTAAGATAATGGGTAATTGGAGCTGAAGGGATACAGACTGTGCAACAGGACTAGATACAAAAACTCAAAAATGGACAGCACGATAATACCTAATTGTAAAGTATACATGTTAAAACACTGAATGAAGCTACATCTGAGCTATAGTTTTTTGTTTGTTTTTTTACTATTATTATTACTTTTATTTCTTTTCTCTATATTAACATTCTATGTCTTTTTCTGTTGTGTTGCTAGTTCTTCTAAACCGATGCAAATGTACTAAGAAACGATGATCATGCATCTATATGATGATGTTAAGAATTACTGATTGCATATGTAGAATGGTATGATTTCTAAAAGTTGGGTTAATTTCTTTTTTTCCGTTAATTAATAAAAAAATTCAAAAAAATTATGTCTTTTTGAGGAAGAAGGAAAATTTAAGGCATGTAAAAAGTTAAAGCTGCAAACACAGCAATAAAGAGATTGGTAGACAGTGCTCAGAATGGAGTGCCAAGAATCAGATCTTTGGCAGGGGTAATTTTCCTTCAACTGTGTTATACCATTTCCTAGATTCTACTGTTCAATGTCAAGAGTTTCTTCAGGTAAATCTTTACATAGTCATCTATCCAGGAGTCAAGTCACACCTTGAATCTGTCATGGGATTCACCAGAACAACCTTACTGTCATGGGGAAGTTCATATAAGTACAGGTATGTCAAGCAGTTTTCAGACAGAGACAAGTCTACAGAATCCTATAAGCTGAAATTAAATTGAATAATGGTGTTCTATAAGCTTGTAATAAAAATCTCTAAAATGGAAGATGGTGGAATAAGAAGCACAGAGTTTCCATTAGTGAAAACACCTGGAAGACACGTAAAAACTGTCCAAAGCTGCTATTCTGGGCTCAAAAGATCAGTGGAGTACCATGCTGGAGGAAGCAAAAGAGAGTTGTAATGGAGAAACTGTAGTGAGAAACTCACTTGACTGTGCCTATTTGCACTTACTCCCCACCCTTGAGTCTAGTAGTTTCTAGTCAGTCCAGTTCCTCTATGTCAGGATGCAGAAATTTGTGAAATCCCTTGCCACATTGGGAACAGGGTGATATGGTACAGTTCTGATACATTTGTTGCTCAACAAAATTGGACATCTTGATCCCACAGCCTTACCCCATTCCATACAGGAACCCATGGTGCCTGGAGCACCATTGTTTACTCAAAGAGAAACTGCCATGAATGACTCAATTGGCCATGTCTCATGGTGCCCATATTCAAACCCTAAGACCAAAAGCTTCTGATAGGCCTACTTACTGCCTAGTGGGCTACTGCAGACTGAAAGATTTGGTGGAAGTTATCCCTCTGCCAAGAATACAGGTGGATGCAGCAGAGCCTGGCCCAGGAGTTGATCTGCAAAATTGGATTTCTAGGTCTCCTTTTGGTCCTACCCGGGCAGGTTCTTGAAATGTCATTATTTCCAACTCCCATAGAAATAGAGCAGACTGAGTGCTAAAATAACTTGCCTTTGTTGTTGCCAAATTGTGCCATCTGTAAAGGCGTGGAATGTGCCATCTTGGGAAGTTGTTTTCCTGATCCTCTCTCCAAGTCCCTTTGGAATGCTTCTGCACCCCCTGCATGTGACCTTGGCCCTGTTTTGGCTGGGAAATACAAGCACAGTGACGTATAAGAGCTGTAGCAGAACCCTATCAACAACAAAATCTTAGACAACAGAGGGAAACCCGACTTCAAAATCTCAATAACTTAATTAATGGCCCAAATAACAAGCACAAAAGTACAAGCCATACTAATAAACAAGAATATGACCAGGTAAAGGAAGAAATTAAAAAGAGAGATGTAAAAACTGGAACAACCACTCACAGATATTCAAGCAAATCTCTTAAACCATTTCAGAGATGAAAGCAAATGTGTATTAAAGGATATTAACAAGGCACTGGGTGAGTATGTAAGCAGAATTTGAAAGCCTGGAATAAAACTAACAGAAAGACACAATAGATGAGATTAAACATATGTTAGATGAAAAGAGCAGTTTTGAAAGGGCAGAGGAAAGAACTAGTAAGAATTAGTCCTGCAAGGAAGGACATCTGAAATAAAAATGAGAAAAAAGTACATAGAGATAAGAATGGAAAAATTTGAGCAGGATCTCTGGGAATTGAATGATAACATGGAAATCAAAACATACATGAGGGCGGGCCGCGGTGGCTCAGCGGGCAAGAGCGCTTGCCTGCCGTGCCGGAGGACCCCGGTTCGATTCCCGGCCCCAGCCCATGTAAAAAATAAACAAACAAACAAAATATAATAAAACAAGAAAATGTTTAAAAATGTTTCCCTTTCTTCCTCCCTTCCTTCCTTCTCTGTCTTTCCTTCCTTTCCTCCCTCTCTCTAAAAAAAAAAAAAAAAAAAAAAAACATACATGAAATGGGTTTCCCAGAAGGAAATGAGAAGGGAAAAGAGGCAGAAAGTATATTCAAGTAAATAATAGCAAAATATATTCCCAAGTCTTATCAAAGACATATAGATAGAAATGCATTGAAATCCAAACAGAATAAATCCTACTAAACCCACTCTGAGACACATACCAATCAGAATGTCAACTACCAAAGAGAGAGGATTTTGAAAGCATTAAGAGAAAAGCAATTCATTACATGCAACAGTATTGGAATTAAATTAAATGCCAACAGCTCTGTAAATAAACTCACTACCGTTCCCTATGCATAAGACATGACTTCCAATGGCATAAGCCTCTGTAGCACTGTGGGACATGATGTCCAGGGACGATCCTTGCCTTGTTCACATGAGTTGAGAGTGACTAAAAGTGGAAAAAGAAATGGAATAAAATACAGCTTCAGCAGCTAAAACTTTCAAATTGGGTTGAGAAGTCATTCTGGAGGTTATTTTATGCAAGTTGTAGCCAGGTATTTCACACTACCACAATATGCCGTAGTGCAAACAGCAATATTCCTGTAAACTCTAGTGTAAACTCTAGGGAGTGCCTGTCTGCTCTATCTAAGTCTATTAAAGATTTGCTTAGTACGTTTATTTTCTCAAAAATTAAATCCTCCAGATTGATCATAGGCAAGATAAGTCCTGAAACCCATAAGTACCAGTCACTCCAGGAAAATAACCAGATTAATTCATCTATCCCAGAAATCCAATATCCCTTCCCAGCATGAAATAACTGAAATGGCCCTTACTCAGGTAGTCATGAAGGATGAAAATAAGTGTGAAGAAAGAGGTGTAATGAAGAAGTTGAATTCTGTAAATGACTGTGATTACTGACTCATTATATAGACATTTCTTTATGGAGTATAATGTTTTAGAATAACTAGAAGGAAGTACCTGAAGTTGTGGAATGGAAATCCAGTAGCTCTGATCTCTGATAATGATTGATAAGTATATTGCAAAGAAATAGTTGTCTGTGTTTGTATGGATCAACTTCAGAATGTTTTCTTTTGCTCCACTGACTGTCTTATTATAATCTGTCAATACTACACTGTCTTAACGTACCTCAGTTGTAAGTCTTAAAATTGTACAGATTACAATACTAGAGGTCAGTAAGAGGGAGGGATAATATGTTATGAGATGTTTGGGATTTTCTTTTACCTTTTAATTTCATTTTCTGGAATAATGCAAATGTATTAAATATGATCCTGCTGGTGAATTCACATCTGTGTGATGATACTGTGAACCATCTATTTAATACTTTGAATGGCCTTTACAGTGTGTGCAGCTATCTCAGTAAAAATATAGGAAAAAAATTAAGGGCCTACTTCTTTTCAGAAACCATGGAGATGAGGTAGTACTGGTATGATATATTTAAGCTACCAAAAGAGAAAATATTCCACCCAAGAATTCTTTAACTGGCAAAACTCTTCAAAAATGAGGGAGAGTTCAAAAATATTCACTAAAAAACAAAAACTGGGAGAATTCATTAGCAAGACTCCCTGACCTGCAAGAAATATTAAAAGGCATTTATTCCAGTTGAATAGAAAAGACAAAGGAGAGAGGCTTGAAGGAGATGGAAACTTGAAGATTATCAGTAAGCATCCCTTAGAGGACCAAAAAAGAGGCAATAGGACATATTAAAGCCAAAGGATAAAACAGTTGAAGTATTATCTAAAGAGTAGGAATATTGTGTATTAATGCATTAAACTCTCCAATTAAAATGCACAGATTGGTAAAATGGATAAATGAATGATCTGTTCATATGCTATCTGTGATAGACTCACCTTAGACCCAAGGATACAAGTAGATGAAAGGCTGGAAAACTTATTCCATGCAGGCAGTAACCAAGAAGCAGCTAAGGTATATATATAATGTTAGACAAGATAAACTTTGAGTGCAAAAAGTTAATGAGACAAAGAACATTATATATTAACAAAAGGGGCAATCCAGCAAAAGAAACAAACAATCATAAATGTTATGTGCCTGTATTAATTATGCTTCTGTAGAGAAACAGAATCAACAGGGAACACTTACAAATATAAAATTTATAAAAGTGTTTCACATGACCATAGGAACACAGAGTCCAAAATCCACAGGGCAGGCTGTGAAGCCAATAATTCCAATGAAGGGTCTGGATGAACTCCACAGGAGAGTCTCACCAGCTGAAGCAGGAAGGAAGCCTGTCTCTTCTGAATCCTCCTTAAAGGCATCCAGCGGTTAGAATAAGCATCACTCATTGCAGAAGACACTCCCCTTGGATGATTACAAATGAAATCATCTGGGGATGCAGCTGACATGATCATTATTTAATTCTATGAATTTTCCTCATTGCAACAGACAGACCAGCACTTGCCCAACCATACAAACAGGTACTGCCACTTGGCCAAGTTGACACAGAAGGGTGACCATGACAGTCCACCCCTTGTCAACTTGATTAGGTGAAGGTGCTTAGTCCTATTGCTGTGGACATGAGCCAATGGCATGTGAACCTCATCTGGTGTTCATTACATCCACAGTCAGCTAGGAAGTGGGCCTGCTGCAGTGAATGGTATTTGATTTAATTGGCTGGTGCTTAAATGAGAGACTGAACATAGCACAGCCCAAGCAGCTCAACATACCTTATCTCAGCACTTGCAGCTCAGCCCAGGTCTTTGGAGATGTAGAAAGAAATCACCCCAGGGAAAGTTGTTGGAACCCAGAGGCCTGGAGAGAAGGCCAGCAGAGATAATTCTGTACATTCCCACCTAAGAAAGAACCTCATTTGAAAGTTAACTGCCTTCCGTCTGAAGAGCTAATGAAATAAATTCCCTTTTATTAAAAGCGAATCCGTCTCTGGTGTGTTGCATTCTGGCAGCTAGCAAACTAGAACAGAATTTGGTACAGGAGAGTGAGGTGCTGCTGCAGTTTGCAAATACCAGATATGTTGGAATGTTTTTTTGGATGGCTAAGGGGAAGGTTTTGGAGGAACTGTGAAGAGAATGATGGAAGAAGTCCTGGAGTGCTTGAAGAGACTGTTCGTGTAAACAGAATCACTGCCAATCTGGACAAAGAGGGACACAAAAGGGACAAATTGGAATTTGCAGAGTGAAAACCATGTAAGCTTGGGTCTGAAGCCAAGAAACATGTGCCAGGAGAGTGGACTCACCCATATGCATGGAAAGGGTGAGTTTACCCTGAAGGGCAAGGATGAGTTTCCCACATTTTTGTAGTGGAAGAGTCGTGCAGCCTCAGGCCTTGGAGAAGGTACAGCATGCTCCTTCAGGGACTGGGAAGAGCCTGGCTGCCACCACATGGAGGGGTTGAGCGTGTGCCTCAGAAATGGCAGAGAGCCCAGGAGTGGCCCTGATGCCTGGAGAGTGGAGCCAAGAAAAGGGTGGTCTCCTCAATGTTCCCCAAGGTTGATTCGGATAGAGGCAGGCCACTGCATAGGCCCTTGGAAAGGGTGGGACTGCCACTTTCTAAAGCTGAAGGATAAATGACTCTCAAGACTTTGAAATACAGTGGTGCTTGCCCTGCAGGTTTTCCTTCCAATTTCTACCTAAGGATCCTGTGACTGTCCCTCCTTTGCATATTGGCACTGTGTTGAGTTTCATAAGTCCACAGCCAGAAGACAATTTGTGTCACTTTAATATCATTTATGGTGAAGCACATAGTTGCCAAGTTGACAAGGGGTGGATGTGTGGTAGTTAGATTCAGTTTTCAACTTGGCTAGGTTAAGGTGCTTAGTTCTATTGCTCTGGACATGAGCCAATGGTATGTGAACCTCATCCAGCTCTTAGCTTCTCACCTCTGAAGACTTTCTGTCCAATTTGATCTTTCATGCCCTGTGGCTCTCCCAATAGTGAAAGCTTCATTTTCCCCCCATGTGTCAAAAGGAAACATCTATATCTATCCATCACAATGAGGCTGCAATGTGTACATTTATCTGGGTAACTTCAGAATGTTTCCTACTTTTCCCTATGATAACACTACCAGTAGTGATATCTAAAGATATTTATTGAACCCTAGTGTATACTAAGGACTTCATGTATATTATTTGGCATTATTGATCCAATCTGTTAGATGAGGAGAAAGAGGTACTTCATATGTAAGCATTTTATTGAAGATCATGAAATTGGGCAGATTCAGGGCCAAAATTTGAAACCAGGAATCTTAAGATCAAGTACGTTTTCTATTAAACCAAATCTACCTTTATGGGTGTTTACAAGCTCATATGCATGAATAATTGCCCATTTCTATTTGTTGTTCATTAAGCATGTATAGAAGAAAGAGGTATTTACAAAATTCTGTTTCTGAGTCACAATTGTATTATCAATAATGGTGGGTTCCTGCTAAATGCACTTAAATGATCAATGCTCAAGACACTACCATTTCAGAAAAGTAAAGGATTTATTACTAACCACAAAGGAGGAGATCAGATGGCCTATTGGCCTAAAATCACTTTCCAAAACTACAGTAACTCTGATAGATTTATAATATCCAGAAGATGGGCAGATTTTAGGACAACAGGCACAATGGATTGAGATGTGAAGGTTAGAGATGATCTAATTATTAAGCCAGAACAGACTGATTAAATGCTTAGTCACAGAACATATGTAAGAAATTGGAAGTCTTAATATGATGAAAGGTATTTCAAAATGTTATGTTATTGGAAGCAGATAACTTGTTCTAAGTTTCACATGTCCATAGCCAGAGGAGAATTATTTACCTGTACAGTCCATGTTTTAACTGACATCTAGTAGTCTTTGTGTTTAATACAATTACTGAAATTATTTAAGGCTTTTGTGAGATTGTGCTGGAATGAATGTAGTTTGTATATGGAAATAAAATGTCTTTTGGGGGTCCTGATGGTTCTGTGTGCTGGCTTGAAGTTGTACCCCAGAGAATGCAATGTTATTTTTATCCATTCTCATAGGTACAGACATACTGCGTGTGGGACCTTTATGTCAGGTTATTTCAAATAAGATGTGACACAGCCCTTTCAAGGTGGGTGTTACAGTTTGCTAATGCTTCTGGAGTGCAATATACCAGAAATGGGTTGTCTTTTACAAAAGTATTTATTATCACAAGTTACAATTCTAAGGCCATGAAAACATCCAAAATAAGGAGCCAAAAAGATGATACCTACTCAGAATAACGGCAGCTGGCACTGGGGTTCCTCTGCAACATGGGAAAGTGCATGGCCATGTCTTCAGTCCTCTCCTGGCTTCTGATATCAAATAGGTCTTTCAGCTCCAGAGGGTCTGTCTGGCTTCTGCCTGGGGCATTTTCTGTTCTGGCTTTCTCTCAGTGTGTGAGATCTCTTAAAGGATTCCAGTAAAGTAAAACTGAATGGGCAGTAAATGAGCAGGGTCACATCCCCATGGAAACAACCTAAGCAAATGGTTCTAATCAGCATAGGTTTTACTCACAATATTGGATTTTCTGGGGTGACTAACAGTTTCAAACCACCACAGTGGGACTTAATCCTTTTATTGGTGTCTTTGTGAGTAGATAAAAGACAGAAAAAAATCTCCGATAGCTCAGAGAGCAACATCTGGAGAACTTTATAAAGAGCTGGCAGAAAAATCCCCAGGGGAAACTTATAGAGAAAAATCCTAGGAATGCTAAGAAATAACCCACAGAAGCTGAGAGAGGAGGCTACTTGAATGATGAGCTGAAAGCAATGAAACTCAGAAGTGAAGGACCAGCAGATACTGGTCATGTGCCTTCCTACCTGACAGACGAACCACAGATGCCAGTGGCCCTTCTTCAGAGAACATATTTTACTGTGGATGCCTTAATTTGGACATGTTCAGAGTATTAGGACTGTAAATTTGCAAACTAACATATCCCCATTTTGAAAATTAATCCATTTCTGATATGTTACATTCCAGCAGCTTTATAAAACTGAAAAGCAGTCACTTGTGGTTTAAAGTTTAAATGACATGTGTTAGGTGAGGCGATTATGCTTAGAACCAGCTCTAACAAAATAGTTTTAGAATTGCAGTGGATTGGTTCTGGGGCTGACTCAGTAGTAAACTTTAGGGACAGTGTTTAGTGACCATAAGGCCCTAATGTTGTTAAAGGATAAATGGGTACAAGTGAGTGTCAGTCACAAAGTTATTCCAACCCCAAGATAAAGGTAATATAATTATATTTATATAATTATATAGTCATTATACAAGATCAAGTTGGCTGCATTTTATTCAGTAATTTCAGGTACTTACCTCTGGTTATTCCTAAATATTAGAAAGCAAAATATATCTATATAGATTAAGAAATCATACTAATTTGTTAAATTTTAACTTCTCATACACAGCTTTCCTCTCTCATTTGATCATTATCACAATCTTGAAGGTTATGTTGCAGATGAACTTTCTACCTTCATAATGATGAAAAGAGGCATTGATATTATGGGGTAGAGGAATTAAACTGGACGCTCTTATTGGAGAGAATGGTACCTCAGTTTCAGGGTTAATCTGGTATAGGGACAATCAGAGGTTTAATCTCAAAAAAAAAGAAAACTTAATGAATTCAACATTTACAATGTCTTACCTAGAGACTTTTGCATTCTTTAGGGGTTTCACTAACCCTGGTGGTTGGGGCTTGGCATTCTGAGACACTTTGCAATATCTGGCTGAATTACTTGGTTACTTGCATAAAAGTAACCCTGAGAAGTATCTCTCAACTATATTTGAAGTCTCTTAGCCATTGAAAATTTATCTCTTTCCCCCATTTTGTTCAAGAAAGTATTACCAATTCCATCATGCCAGGGCTCATTCCTGGGAGTACACATTGCTGGGAGACTTACACCACTGCAAGTAATGTCCCATGTTGGGGAGAAAGGTAGTGAGTTTACTTGCTAGATACCACATCTGAGCCACAAAAGAGGTTCTGTGGGGGTGGCTCTTAGGCACTAAGTAAATATAAGCTTAGATTCACAAATACATAAATAAGTTTCATAAATGGAAGCCTCAATATTGAGGGTTTGGCTTAGTAAATTGGAACGTCTATTGCTTAAGGGAATAAGTGGAATTCCCCAGGTGGGAATGTTCAATAATTCCATGCTTTTTCCCCAGTCCCTCAAGAACTTGCCAATGCTTTCTTTGTTTTCTGCCCAAAATGTCTCAGTTATCACAATAATGTATACAGTATATCAAGAGCTCATGCCTTATTCTAGATTCTATGTCAAAGAAAGCTGAATTACATTGTTTAGATAAATTGACAAGACAGGTTAAATTAGATTATGTGCTCATGTAAGTTAAAATTTTGGTCAAAATATATACCTCTTCTTTGGTCTCACACAGAACTTAAAGTCTTAATATATTCTCAATATAATCCTTTACCTTTCATTCTAGTGTACTTTAGTCCTAAACTGATAAGCTTCATTCACATCATACTAATTAAAATCACATCTCCTTTTCACCTTCTTTCAGAGTTGCTGTATGTTGGAGTGTTGAACTTCAGGGCTAGAGTATTCTAACTCTGTTTCTCAGGTGCCACACAGCTACCCAAAGTTCCAAGGAACTACCAGGTTATAGACAAACAGCAAACCATCTCAAGATTTAGAAATAACAATTAAAGCTCAGGAATAAATGTGTTTGCTGTATGCAATTACATTCTAGGCCATAATGTTATCATTAGTACTTTTTTAAACATTTTTTCTCCTCCTTTATTTTTTTATTGATTAAAAAAATTAACTAACACAACATTTAGAAATCATTCCATTCTACATATACAATCAGTAATTCTTAATATCACATACATGCATATTCATCATTTCTTAGTACATCTGCATCGATTCAGAAAAAGAAATAGAAAGACAACAGAATAAGAAATAAAACGATAATAGAGAGAAAAAAATAAAAATAAAAAAACAAAAAAAACTATAACTCAGATGCAGCTTCATTCAGTGTTTTCACATAATTACATTACAATTAGGTATTATTGTGCTGTCCATTTCTGAGTTTTTGTATCCAGTCCTGTTGCACAGTCTGTATCCCTTCAGCTCCAATTACCCATTATCTTACCCTATTTTTATCTCCTGATGGTCTCTGTTACCAATGACATATTCCAAGATTATTCTCTAATGCCAGTTCACATCTGTGGGACCATACAGTATTTGTCCTTTAGTTTTTGGTTAGACTCACTCAGCATAATGTTCTCTAGGTCCATCCATGTTATTACATGCTTCATAAGTTTATTCTGTCTTAAAGCTGCATAATATTCCATCATATGTATATACCACAGTTTGTTTTGCCACTCGTCTGTTGATGGACATTTTGACTGTTTCCATCTCTTTGCAATTGTAAATAATGCTGCTATAAACATTGGTGTGCAAATGTCCGTTTGTGTCTTTGCCCTTAAGTCCTCTGAGTAGATACCTAGCAATGGTATTGCTGGGTTGTATGACAATTCTATATTCAGCTTTTTGAGGAACCACCAAAAAAAAGTGCCTTCCACAGTGGTTGCACCATTTGACATTCCCACCAACAGTGGATAAGTGTGCCTCTTTCTCCGCATCCTCTCCAGCACTTGTCATTTTCTGTTTTGTTGATAATGGCCATTCTGGTGGGTGTGAGATGATATCTCATTGTGGTTTTGATTTGCAATTCTCTAATGGCCAGGGACATTGAGCATCTCTTCATGTGCCTTTTGGCCATTTGTATTTCCTCTTCTGAGAAGTGTCTGTTCAAGTCTTTTTCCCATTTTGTAATAGGATTGGTTGTCTTTTTGATTTTGAGTTGAAAAATCTCCTTATAAATTCTGGATACTAGACCTTTATCTGATATGTCATTTCCAAATATTGTCTCCCATTGTGTAGGCTGTCTTTCTACTTTCTTGATGAAGTTCTTTGATGCACAAAAGTGTTTGATTTTGAGGAGCTCCCATTTCTTTCTTTCTTTCTTCAGTGCTCTTGCTTTAAGTTTAAGGTCCATAAAACCACCTCCAATTGTAAGATTCATAAGATATCTCCCTACATTTTCCTCTAACTGTTTTATGGTCTTAAACCTAATGTTTAGATCTTTGATCCATTTGGAGTTAACTTTTGTATAGGGTGTGAGATACGGGTCTTCTTTCATTCTTTTGCATATGGATATCCAGTTCTCTAGGTACCATTTATTGAAGAGACTGTTCTGTCCCAGGTGAGTTGGCTTGACTGCCTTATCAAAGATCAAATGTCCATAGATGAGAGGGTCTATATCTGAGCACTCTATTCGATTCCATTGGTCGATATATCTATCTTTATGCCAGTACCATGCTATTTTGACCACTGTGCCTTCATAATATGCCTTAAAGTCAGGCAGCGTGAGACCTCCAGCTTTGTTTTTTTTCCTCAAGATACTTTTAGCAATTTGGGGCACTCTGCCCTTCCAGATAAATTTGCTTATTGGTTTTTCTATTTCTGAAAAATATGTTGTTGGGATTTTGATTGGGATTGCATTGAATCTGTAAATCAATTTAGGTAGGATTGACATCTTAACTATATTTAGTCTTCCAATCCATGAACACGGTATGCCCTTCCATCTATTTAGTTCTTCTGTGATTTCTTTTAACAGTTTTTTGTAGTTTTCTTTGTATAGGTCTTTTGTCTCTTTAGTTAAATTTATTCCTAAGTATTTTATTCTTTTAGTTGTAATTGTAAATGGAATTCATTTCTTGATTTCCCCCTCAGCTTGTTCATTACTAGTGTACAGAAACACTACAGATTTTTGAATGTTGATCTTGTAACCTGCTACTTTGCTGTACTCATTTATTAGCTCTTGTAGTTTTGTTGTGGATTTTTCAGGGTTTTATACATATGGTATCATATTGTCTGCAAACAGTGATAGTTTTACTTCTTCCTTTCCAATTTTGATGCCTTGTATTTCTTTTTCTTGTCTAATTGCTCTGGCTAGAACCTCCAACACGATGTTGAATAACAGTGGTGATAATGGACATCCTTATCTTGTTCCTGATCTTGGGGGAAAGTTTTCAATTTTTCCCCATTGAGGATGATATTAGCTGTGGGTTTTTCATATATTCCCTCTATCATTTTAAGGAGGTTTCTTTGTATTCCTATCCTTTGAAGTGTTTTCAACAGGAAAGGATGTTGAATCTTGTCAAATGCCTTCTCTACATCAATTGAGATGATCATGTGATTTTTCTGCTTTGAATTGTTGATATGGTGTATTACATTAATTGATTTTCTTATGTTGAACCATCCTTGCATACCTGGAATGAATCCTACTTGGTCATGATGTATAATTCTTTTAGTGTGTTGCTGGATTCGATTTGCTAGAATTTCATTGAGGATTTTTGCATCTATATTCATTAGAGAGATTGGTCTGTAGTTTTCTTTTTTTGTAATATCTTTGCCTGGTTTTGGTATGAGGGTGATGTTGGCTTCATAGAATGAATTAGCTAGCTTTCCCTCCACTCCAATTTTTTTGCAGAGTTTGAGCAGGGTTGGTACTAATTCTTTCTGGAATGTTTGGTAGAATTCACATGTGAAGCCATCTGGTCCTGGACTTTTCTTTTTGGGAAGCTTTTGAATGACTGATTCAATTTCTTTACTTGTGATTGGTTTGTTGAGGTCATCTATTTCTTCTTGAGCCAAAGTTGGTTGTTCATGCCTTTCTAGGAACTTGTCCTTTTCATCTACATTCTTGTATTTATTAGCATAAAGTTGTTCATAGTATCCTGTTATTACCTCCTTTATTTCTGTGCAGTCAGTGGTTATGTCTCCTCTTCCATTTCTGATCTTATTTATTTGCATCCTCTCACTTCTTCTTTTTGTCAGTCTTGCTAAGGACCCATCAATCTTATTGATTTTCTCATAGAACCAACTTCTGGTTTTATTGATTTTCTCTATTGTTTTCCTGTTCTCAATTTCATTTATTTCTGCTCTAATCTTTGTTATTTCTTTCGTTTTGCTTGCTTTGGGGTTAGTTTGCTCTTCTTTCTCCCGTTCTTCCAAGTGGACAGTTAATTCCCGAATTTTTGCCCTTTCTTCTTTTTTGATATAGGCATTTAGGGCAATAAATTTCCCTCTTAGCACTGCCTGTGCTATGTCCCATCAGTTTTTCTTTTACATGGACAGTCACAAGAAATCGAACCTGGGTCCTCTGGCATCGCAGGCAAGCATTCCTGCCTGCTGAGCTGCCGTGACCCACCCTGTCCCATCAATTTTGATATGTTGTGTTTTCATTTTCATTTGCCTCGAGATATTTCCTGATTTATCTTGTAATTTTTTCCTTGATCCACTGGCTGTTTATGAGTGTGTTTTTGAGCCTCCACATATTTGTGAATTTTCTGGTGCTCTGCCTATTATTGATTTCCAACTTCATTCCTTTATTATCTGAGAAAGTGTTTTGATTGATTTCTATCTTTTTAAATTTATTGAGACTTGCTCTACGACCTAGCATATGGTCTATCTTTGAGAATGATCCCTGAGCACCTGAGAAAAAGGTGTGCCCTGCTGTTGTGGGGTGTAATGTTCTATAGATGCCTGTTAAGTCTAGCTCATTTATTGCAATATTCAAATTCTCTGTTTCTTTATTGATGCTCTGTCTAGATGTTCTATCCATTGATGAGAGTGAGTGATTGAAGTCTCCAACTATTGTGGTAGATGTGTCTATTTCTCTTTTCAGTCTTAGCCACATGTATTTTGGAGCATTCTGGTTCAGTGCATAAATATTTATGATTGTTATGTCTTCATGCTGAACTGTTCTTTTTATTTGTACATAGTATCCTTCTTTGTCTCTTTTAACTGATTTACATTTGAAGTCTAATTTGTTGGATATTAGTATAGATACTCCCACTTTTTTCTGGTTGTTATTTGCATGAAATATCTTTTCCCAACCTTTCACTTTCAACCTATATTTATCTTTGGGTCTGAGATGTATTTCCTGCAGATAGCATATAGAAGGATCCTGTTTTTTAATCTGTTCTGCCAGTCTATGTCTTTTGATTGGGGAATTCAATCCATTAACATTTAGTGTTATTACTGTGTGGGTAGTTATTTCTTCTACCATTTTACCTTTTGGATTTTATATGTCATATCAAATTTTCCTTCTCTTTACATTTACTCTTATTCTTCCTTTCTGCACTCTTCTCCACACCTCTCTCTTTTCTCTTTTCATATCTGTCTCTAGTGCTCCATTTAGTATTTCTTACAGAGCTTGTCTCTTGGTCACAATTTCTCTCAGTGATTTTTTGTCTGAAAATGTTTTAATTTCTCCCTCATTTTTGAAGGACAATTTTGCTGGGTATAGAATTCTTGGTTAGCAGTTTTTCTATTTTAGTAATTTAAATATATCATCCCACTGTCTTCTCACCTTCATGATTTCTACTGAGAAATCTACACATAATCTTATTTGGTTTCCCTTGTATGTGATGGATTGCTTTTCTCTTCCTGCTTTCAAGATCCTCTCTTTCTCTTTGACCTCTGACATTCTGATTAGTAAGTGTCTTAGAATATGTCTATTTGGATCTATTCTCTTTGGGATAAGCTGCACTTCTTGAATCTGTAATTTTAGGTCTTTCATAAGAGTTGGGAAATTTTCTGTGATAATATCCTCCACTGGTTTTTTTCCTTGTTTTCCCCTTCTCTTCTCCTTCTGAGACAGCCACAACACGTATATTCATGTGCTTCATATTGTCATTCCATTCCCTGAGTCTCTGCTCATATTTTTCCATATAGTGTCTGTTTCTTATTGGATTTCAGATGCTCTGTCCTCCAGTTCACTAATCTTATCCTCTGCCTCTCAAAATCTACCATTGTAGGTTTCCATTGCTTTTTTGTCTCTTCTACTGTGCCTTTCATTCCCATAAGTTCTGTGATTTGCTTTTTCAGACTTTCCATTTCATCATTTTGTTCATTCTTTGCCTTCTTCATATCCTCCCTCAATTCTTTGATTTGGTTTTTGATGATGTTTTCCATGTCTGTTCGTATGTTCTGAATTTATTGTTTCAGCTCCTGTATCTCATTTGAATTGTTGGTTTGTTCCATTGATTGGGCATATCTTCAATTTCCTGGTGTGATTTGTTATTTTTCACTAGCATCTAGACACTTAAATTACCTTAATTAGTTTATTCTGGAGATTGCTTTCACTTTTTTTACCTTGGGTTTTCTTCCTGGATGAATTTGTTGTCTATCTGTTGTTTGACATTCAGTTCATCTTTTTCTGGACCTCTAGCTGAGGTTTTGTTTAACTACAGAGAATTTTTCCATTCTTGTTTTCTTGTTTCTTGCCCTGCTTTTATGGTGCCTTCCCCCCTCACCCTTAGGAGGGTTTACATAGGTTTTATAGACACCAGCTGGGTTTTCCCAGACCAAAGTGGCCTCCTATCAGGGGGAAGGAGTCACTGCATTGGTTTTCCCTGAGGGTGAGGCACAGCAGGTTGAAAGGCTTTCCTGTGAAGTCTCTGGACTGTGTTTTTATTATCCTGCCCAGTGTGTCACACTTGTCTGCCTGTAGTTCCCACCAGCATAAGATGATGCAGTATCTTTAACTTTGGCAGACTCTCCCTGCTGGAGCATGGTGGAGACAGAGGAGAGTTTGTAGGCTGGTTTTAATGGCATCAAATTACCAAGCTCTGGTGTCAGAGCTCCTTGAGGGAGAGATTCTACCTGAGTTGGGCTTCTCCCTTATCCTGGCAAAGGCACAGTCTCCAGAGAAGCCCTGAAATGAGCTTGTTTCTGCCTATGCCTAGGGCAATTGCAGCCTGAGAAGCCTTGCTGCTGAATCGAGACAGCCAATCCTTTGTAGAAACACAGCCAAAAAACCTTTTCTTTTTTCTTTTTCTGTTAGCCCTATGAGTGACCTCCACTTTGACCAGGCTCACTTGAGCTGGGGGCCTACTTTTAGTAGTCAGAATTTGTTAATTAATGGCACAATTAGTGTATGGTTGGGTTCAGACCCTGCTGCTGTTAAATTCTCTTTCCTCTCCCCTCTGGGAAGCAGCCTGTGGGGGATGGGCACCAGCTGCTGTGCCTTGGGGAACTCACAGTTCTGGGGAGGCTCACAGCTGATCCAGCTGGTCCAGACTGGGGTACACTGTGTGTCTGGTCACTGACATGGCTCCAGGAGCTTTTCTGTACAGTTTCTGGTTATTTAGTAGTTGTTCTGGAGGAAGAACTAAAATGTGCACATTGCTCAGCCACCATCTTGGCCCTTCAATAGCGACCCTTCCTTCTTTGAATGTTCTAAACCCATTCTTGATTGTTGATTGCACTTTAACAGAAACTGACTTGTTTTATTTGCCCTGTAAACAAAGTTGCTTTACAATCCTGTCTCCCATGCAGTTGGGCTAGGCCACATTATTTAATACCATAGACAGCATTCTAAGTTGATGTGTTTTCCCTCCTACCACTAGCAAGCTTTAAGGACAAGTTCTGAACATGGTGGGGCCTCATTGTGAAAGGAGTGTAGGTGCCTGGCTCTCTGACAAGGAAACTACTCTCATTTCGTTGTTATTTGTATAGAAGTTAAATTTTGTCTACCTGTGTTTAGTCACTAATTTTTTTTATTATAGCAACTAATCTGATCCTAATACACAATGCATTTGGTAGAATATTTGTAGTTTGAAAATATCTGTATGTGTGTGTGTGAGTGGCTGTGTATATTATGTTAGCTTAACATCTGTTATGGGTTCCTTCACTCAGTTATTCTCACAATTTCCCACCCTTATCCAAAATTCAACATCACTGAAATAGACTTCAATCTATCTTCTATATTAATTATTAATTTGCTTCCCACCTTCCAAATTTTGCTGGTGTGCCTGGAATTGGTGTATCTGGTCACTTTTTTCTACATTCTTCACTGACTTGAAATCCTCATCTATGGAGTTTCTGTTGAATACTTAACTAGACCTATCCTTGAGCTATACATTCTCTATCTGCTCACGTAGTGATTGCTACACAAGTCCACATTCTTCAATGTGGAGAACATTCATCCATATTCATGGATGTGAGTAATCAACTTGGCCCTGAAGCTTCACCATCAAGTTCTTGACTCTGATTTATACATACAGACATTAATATGACTTGTAGCCTGCTTCCTAGATGAGAAACGTAAGTGTTATGAATCAGAAAGTAACATGGGTTTCTAGCATAATTAGAATTCAATACATTCATTGAACAGTATTAATTTAATTGTTATTCTGTTCAAAATAAAATATCTTTGCCTCATCTATTTTATTTTGTATGCTGTATGGTGAGGTCACACTTCATTCTCTTTCCAAGTGAGTATCCCATTATTGTAGCACCATCTGTTGAATTTTTTGTTTGTTGTTTTTTCTTACTTTGTTTCCTTGTTTTGGGAAGTGCATGGACCAGGAATCAAACCCAGGTGTCCCACATGGCAAGTGAGAATTCTACCACTGAACTACCCTTGCACCCCCTGCCATATTTATGTTTATATTTTAAACTTATATCCTTTGTCATTCTTAACTTGCAATGTATTTCTGTTTTATTTTATATGTTCTTGTAAAATACAATACAATGAATATACAGCATAACACCAATCAAAAGATGAAGAAAATTATCTGGAAACAGATAGTGGTGGTGGTTGCACATTATAAATATGCTAAACATTATTGAATTGTACACTTTAAAATGGTTAGAATGGAAAATTTTGCATTATGCACTTGTAACTACAATAAGAAAACATGTAAAATACTAAAGATAGCACTAATAGATAGCCATTGTTCTTACTTTGGAAACAAGTTGGGTTGTTTAATGGAGTTCTTTAAGAGGGAACCATTTCAGCACCAAAGCAGCTGAGACCTTTGGAGATACAGAAAGAAAACACCCTCAAGGAAAACTGCATGAAACCAAAAGCTTTGGGGCCACCACATGCTTTCCCAGCTGACAGAGATGTTCTAGACCCACTGGCATATCTTGAGTCAAATTATCTTTCTCTAGATGCATTAGTTTGGATATTTTATGGCCTTAAAATTGTAAACTTTTAACTTAATAAATTCCATTAATAAAAACATGACCAAACTATGACTTATGGAAAATGGTCATAGAGCTTAGAGAAAATCCCAGGAGAAGCTAAGAGAAGACCCACAGAAAATCAGAGAGCAACCAGAATCAGGACATGGCTCCATTCTTTATTCTTCATGGGAAGGATTGCACATCTAAGTGTGCAGTGAAGACAGTATCAAGCCTGGTGTTGTCAGCAGGGTTAGGTTTCAAGGTGGCATTTGGAGGCAATATCAGCACTCTTCAGTAAAAGTTTAAAGAAAGCCCAAATTTAAGTCATATATCAATGTGCAGAAATAGGTGGGAAGCTTTGGGACAGAAGACAGACTTATAAGGGAAAAGTTCTATTTATTTCAGACTGAATTTTATGCTCAACAAATTCAACCCATATCTTTCTGGGCCTCAGATATCAGTGATTTGGCATTTAATGGAAAATTCAGAAGCTGATAAACTGAGAAACAAATGTGACATTTCAACTAGTGGAAAGAATGTGTCTTACTCCTTAATTATTTTTATTTAATGCAATGAATTTACATGTTTCAATGTAAGCATTAATTTAAATCTTTCCCAGCATATCTATTCCAATGTGACATCAATGTTCCCAGACTGGTATAGAATTCTGTAGTAGCTACCTCTAAGCATGAGAACTTCTCTGTACACATCTGAAACTTCCTCTGTATTGGGTGACTTCTAATGTGGTTGTTTGTTCAAAGGATAACACATATCATATTGTGGTACATTCCAGATTGTGTCTGCCCCCAAATCTGCAAAGATATCATCAGTCACTACTAATATTTGTGCTATTCCCTTGTTTTAACCAGCTATTCTCTATTTTGTATACTTTTTTACAAAATAGAGAAAATGACATTTTTAAAAATTCTAATTCACAGATTATTTGTATGACTGAATTAATCCATATTATTTTAAAAGCATGTATGTTAATAGCTTGGTTTTCTAGAATTGCCCAAAGGCAATTTACCAGAAATGGAATGGCTTTTTTAAAGGGAATTCATTAAGTTGAAGGTTTATATTTCTATGTCCATAAAAAATGTTCAAATTAAGGCATCCAGGAATAGATAGTTTCACTTAAGAAAGGGTCAATGATATGGAGGGTTTCTCTCTCAGCTGGAATGCACATGATGATGTCTACTAGCCTTTTATCCAAGATTCTTCAAACAGCTTCCCATGTGTATTTTATTTCTTTTTCACCAAAAGTCTCTTTTTGTGTGGGCTGTGAAGTTTTTCCAAAGTGGTTCCCTCCTAAAGGACTCCAGTAAGTGACTACACATGAAAGATTGTAAACACATCACCACTGAAAACATTCCATCAAAACACCTTAATAATAAATCCCACTCCACCATATTGAGTCAAGGTGAAAGAACATGGCTTTTTGTGGGTACAGTTTCAACCAGCATAGTAAATGTTTCTTTTTGTTTGTCTCATTTTCGAGTATGCATTTTTACAAACTCTATTTTATTAGAATTGGTGTCTATTAGTTACCATTTTTCTGCAGTGAAACAAAAATACTCTTTCTATCATACCTTCTGCTTTTTTGTCATGCTTTAGAATAGTGTTTAAGATTTTGTTCCATATTGAATTTGACTTGTTTGGTTTCAAATAATATAACATTTTACTTTTAGTTTCTGAATTATTTTGAATTTTTTCCCTCAAAATCCAAATTTACATGACACTGACTTTTATGTTAATCTTAATTTTCCTGTGAAATCATACATTCATCTGTTAATTTAGGGTTGAATTGACTTTTCCCCATTCATTGAAGTTTTATCACCACACTCTAATTATTTGCTATATTTGTGTCATTTTATGCCCTAAATAAGTGTTTTTAATGCAATTTTATTTAGATATCTTCAAATTATATATAGTCATCCAAAGTGTACAATAGATGATTCACTGTTTCATCATGTACTTGTTGCATTCAACATCATAATCAATTTTTGAATATTTTCACTACTCAGTTTCTTTTATTATAAGAATATAAATAAAAATAAAAAGAGAAACACCTTCCAAACTGTTCCATGCTCCTTATACCCCATATTATTTATTTATTTCTGTCATTATTTTTTGGCTTATCTATCCATACACTGGATAAAATAAGTGTCAGCCACAAGGTTTTCACAATCACATGGTCACACTGTAAAGCTACATAGTTATACAGTCATCTACAAGAATTAATGCTACTGGAATACAGTTCAACATTTTCCAGTATTTTCATCCAGCTATTCTAATCCAATAAAAACTAAAAAAGAATACATATATAATGCATAAGAATAACTTCCTGAATGAACTCTCAACACACTTAGAAATCTCTCAGCCACTAAAAGTTTGTTTTATTTCATTTATTTTCCCCATTTTTATCAAGAAGATTTTCCTATTCTCATGATTCTGGGTCCAGCATCCCCCCTGGGAGTCATGACCCGTATTGCCAGGGAGATTTATACTCCCTGGGAATCACATCCCACATCGTGTGGAGGGCAGATGTTCACCTGTCAAGTTGGCTTCAAGAGAAAAACCACATCTGTGCAACAAAAGAGTTTCTTTGGACATCATTTGTAGGCATAATTATAAGTAGGCTTAATTTCCTGTTCTAATTTGCTAGTTGTCAGAATACAATATACCAGAAACAGAATGGCTTTTAAAAAGGTAAACTTTATAAGTTGCTAGTTTACAGTTCTAAAGCTTAGAAAATGTCCCAATTAAAACAAGTCTGTAAAAATGTCCAATCAAAGGCAGGAAAAGGTACCTTGGTTCAAGAAGGCTGATGAAGTTGAGGATTTCTCTCTCAAGGGAGAAGGCACATGGTGAACACAGTCAGGGCTTCTCAGCTGGAAGGGCACAAGGCAATCATGGGGTCATCTGCTACCTTTCTCTCATGACTTCCAGTTTCATGAAGCTCCCCAGGAAGCATTTTCCTTCTTCATCTCTAAAAGTCGCTGGCTGGTGGATTCTGCTTCTCGTGGCTATGCCCTTCTCTGCTCTCTCTGAATTTCCTCCATTCTCCAAAATATTTCCTCTTTTATAGGATTTCAGAAACTTATCAAGACCCACCCAAATGTGTGGTCTTAACAACCACTCTTGATTAAATCACATCTCCAGGGAGATGATATGATTACAGTTTCAAACATACAGTATTGAATAGGGGTTAATCTACCTTTACAAAATGGGATTTTGATTAAAATATGGCTTTTCTAGGGTACATACATCCTTTTAAACTAGATGCTTCCTCTTTGCTCGATTAAGTTTCATAAGGGAAAGACCCAAGATCTAGGACTTGGTCTATTAATTGGTTGTGATTGCTTGTCATATTGTCATATAAAATAGGGAAGCTTACTATTTCCTCCTTTCTACCCAATCTCATAAGATATTATTTTTAATCTGTGCACAAATTACTCTAAGATGTATCTGGGCATCACATCAATCTGAACAAACCAACAAAATATCATTCTATTCAAGTTTCCATGTAATTATAGTGTTAAATAAACTGACCACACAAGATAAATTAGATACTGTGCTACAGAAAATACAAAGTTTGCAGCAAACAAACATCTCTTCCTTTGATCTCACACAGTATTTGAAATTTTAAAACACAGTCAATTTTATCCCTTACCCTTTAGTCTGATTTAACTTAGTCTTAATAAGATCTTCATTCATATCTCTATTTGAGATCTGATCTCCATTTCATCTTCTTTAATAGTTGCTGCATGGGATAATGCTGACTTTAGAGCTACAGCTCTCTAGCTCTAAGTTTCATTTGTCATAAATGTACCCAAAATTTCTTGGGATTGACCATGTCATACAAAAAGAGCTCAGCATCTCAGAATTTAAAAATAAGCACATTGTAACTCAGAAATAGTTGTGCCTGCTGTAAAAGCTTACAATCTAAGAACTTTCAAAATATGCTTCCCTTAATAATTTATGCTTTTGGTTTCAATTCTTAGAATTGACAACTAGAGCTAGTCTATATTAATAAGTGTGCTGGTTTGAAATGATGTATCTACACTAGAAAACCCATGTTTTAATCCAAATCCCATTTTGTAAAGGCAGCCTTTTCTTCCAATCCTTATTCCATATTTTATGTTTGAAACTGTAATTTGATCATCTCTCTGGAGATGTGATTCAATCAAGAGTGATTATTAATATGGATCAGGTGGTGGCATGTCTCCACCCATTTGGGTGGGTCTTGATTAGTTTATTGGAATCCTATAAAAAAGGAAATATTTTGGAGAAAGCAGGAGATTCAAAGAGAACAGAGCAGAGAATGACATAGCCAAAAGAAGCAAACAGTCTACCAGCCAGCGACTTTTGGAGACGAAGAAAGAAAACGCCTCCTGGGGAGCTTCATGAAACACAAAGCCAGAAGAGAAAGTTAGCAGATAATGCTGTGTTTGCCACCTGACTTTCCAGATGAGGGAGAAATCTTGGTCGTGTTTGCCATGTGCCTTCTCACTTGAGAGAGAAACCCTGGACTTCATTGGCCTGCTTGAACCAAAGTATTCTTTCCTAGATGTCTTAGATTGGACATTTTATACACTTATTTAAATTGGACATTTTCTTGGCCTTGGAACTGTAAACTAATAACTTATTGCATTTCCCTTTTTAAAAGCTGTTCTGTATTTGGTGTACTGCATTCTGGCAACTAGCAGACTAGAATGATAAGCATTATAATGCTTGCTTTTTCAGTTCTGATTTCTTTTACTCAATCTACTGCCTTCAATATCCATTCACCTAGTTACATGGCTCACAATTTCATTCATACTCACATATGGTCAATATTCCATTGTATGTATATAACAGAGTTCAACCTTCCATTCCATCCATCTCCAACAATTGCATATTGTGAATACTGCCACCATAAACACAAGTGTATAAATGTCCATGCTTGTCCTTGCTTTCAGTTCTTCCAAGTACATACCTGGTAACAGGGTTTCAGGGTCATATTGCAATACTTAGACGACTCTGGAACTACCACATTGCCCTCAAGAAGGGCTGCACCATTCTACCTCCCTATCAGCAGAGAATGGGGAAGAGTGCATTCCTCTCTCCACATATTCTCCAGCTGTTGTATCTTTCTGTTTATTTTGTTAGCAGTTTTATTCATACATCACAGCATTCATCCTAACTGAACAATAAATAGTTCCTGGTATAATCATAGATTTATGCTTTCACAAGCTTAGTCTCTATGAAGACTGTGCCATTTCTTCCACAAAGAAACAGGAACAGGAAGAAACAGAAAAAATAATAACACATATTAAAAATAATAACAAAAATAAAAAGGAGGAATAACATCAAGAATCACATAACCACCTTATATCCTCCTGCTATTGACATTTAGATTATATATACTGCCTTTGTTATATTCACTGGTAACACATTGCATTGTTACTGTTAACTATAGACTCTAGTTTTAACTGATAACTTTTCTTGATACACCATTCTATTTTCAACACCCTGCAATGTTGACATGAATTTGTTCTCCCTCATGTGAAAGCATTACTATATTTGTACATTTAATCATTATTAGTTTCTACTCTAGATTTCACTATGTTATACAATCTCAATCTTTATGTTATATCTTTTCTTCTTTTGTCATAAATGTCTTGGCTTTCCACTTTCTAACATACTCACACTTAATTTTGTTCAATGAACTTAAAATATTGTGCTACCAGCTATACTACTCTGCTGTCCTTTTCTGAATCTATATAATCAATCCTACAGATCATTCTGTAGTCCTTCTGCATCAAATGCCTGGCTTCTATTCTTTTTCTATATCCTGAAAACCTATGGTCTCAACTTTAACTCACAAAGTTTGCTCATTAATTTTAGCTCACTTTAGTGAGACCATAGAGTATCTGCCCTATTGTTTCTGGATAATTTCACTCAACATATTGTCCTCAAGTTTCATCCATGTTATTGCATGCTTCACGACTTTTTTCTGTCTTGCAGCTGTGTAATATACCATCATATATATGTATTGAAGTATGTTGATCAACTCATCTGGTCATGGGCATTTGGACTGTTTCCATCTCTTGGTAATCATGAATAATGCCACCATATACATCAGTGTGAAAATGTCCATTCCATTCCTTGCCTTTAGTTCCTCAGAATATGTACATAGTGATGAGATTGTTGGTACATATGGCAATTCTATACTTAGCTTCATGAGGAATTTCCAAAATGCCTTCCAGAGCTATTGCAACATTCTACATTCTCACCAACAGTGATTAAGTGTGCATCTTTCTCCACATCTATTACAGCACTTGTGATTTTTTTGTTTTTATAATAGCCATTCTAGTAGGTATGAGATGATATCTCATTGTGGTTTACATTTGCATCTTTGTAATAGCAAGGGAAGTTGAAAATTTTTTCATAGTTTTTGAGCCCTTTGTATTTTCTCTTCAAAAAAGTATTTGTCCAGACTTCCAGGTCAAGATGGTGGCTTAACAACATGTCCGTTTTAGTTCATCCTCCAGAACAACTACTAAATAACCAAAAACAGTACAGAAGAGCTCTTGGGGCCACATCAGTGACCAGACACACAATGTACCCCAGTCTGGACCATCTGGACCAGCTGCAAGCACCCCCCCAAACCGTGAGTTCCCAAAGCTGCAGTAGCCAGTGCCCCTCCCCAACAGGCCACTTTCCAGAGGGGAAAGGAAAGGACTTCACCAGCAGCAGGGACTGGGCACAATCAATTGCCAATTGTGGACCTAATTAACAAATTCTGACTACTAAAAATAGGCCCCCAGGTTAGATGAACCTGATCAAAGTGGAGGTTGCTCATATTTGTCCCGGTGCCAAGGGGGCAGGACTGACAGAAAAAGGAGGGAAAAAAAAGAAGGAAACAGAGGTTTTTGTGGCTATGTATCTAAAAAGGCTTGACTGCCTCTGGATACAGCAGCAGGACTTTTCACCAGGCTGCACCTTCTCCAGGCATAGACAGAAGTGAGCTCTTTTTTGGGGTCTGTTTGGAGCCTGTGCCTTCCCCAGGGGAGGGGTGAAGCCCAACTCAGGTGGTAATTCAAATTACCAACACCAGGGCTTGGTAATTTGAAGCCATTAAAACCATCCTACAACCTCTCCTCTGTCTCCACCACGCCCCCAGCAGGGAGAGTCTGCAAAGTTAAAGGTACTGCATCATCTTATGCTGGTGGGACCTGCAGTCAGACAAGTGCCACACACAGGGCAGGATAAAAAAAACAGAGTCCAGAGACTTGACAGGAACGTCTCTCAACCTTCTGAGTTGCACTCTCAGGGAAAACTGACACAGGTGACTCTTTCCTCCTGATAAGATGCCAGTTTGGCCTGGGAAAATCTGGCTGGGGTCTATATTATCTAAGTAGACCCTCCTAAGTGTGTGTGTGTGGGGGGGAGGCACCACACAAGCAGGGCAAGAAACAAGAAAACAGGAACTGAAAAATTCTCCTCTGTTAAACAAAACTTAAGCTAAAGGCCCAGATAAAACTGAATGGAATGTCAAAGAACACATAGACAACAAATTCATCCAGCAAGAAAACTCTAGATAAAAGAAGTGAAAGCAATCTCCAGAATAAAATAATTAAGGTAATTAAATGCCTAGACAGCAGCAAAAAATAACAAATCACACTAGGAAAATTGAAGATATGGCTCAGTCAAAGGAACAAATCAACAATTCAAACAACATACAGGAGCTGAAACAATTAATTCAGAATGTACAAACAGACATGGAAAACCTAATCAAAAACCAAATCAATGAATTGAGGGAGGATATAAAGAAGGCAAGGAAAGAACAAAAAGAAGAAACTGAAAGTCTGAAAAAATGAATCACAGAACTTATGGGAATGAAAGACACAGTAGAAGAGATGAAAAAAGCAATGGAAACCCACAATGGTAGATTTTGAGAGACAGAACATAGGGTTAGTGAACTGGAGGATGGAACATCTGAAATCCAACAAGAAACAGAAACTATAGGAAAAAATGGAAAAATATGAGCAGGGACTCAGGAATCAAAAGACAATATGAAGTGCATGAATATACGTGTTGTGGGTGTCCCAGAAGGAGAAGAGAAGGGAAAAGGAGGAGAAAAACTAATGGAGGAAATTATCACTGAAAATTTCCCAACTCTTATGAAAGACTTAAAATTACAGATCCAAGAAGTGCAGTGTACCCAATAGAGAATAGATCCAAATAGACATACTCCAAGACATTTACTAATCAGAATGTCAGAGGTCAAAGAGAAAGAGAGGATCTTGAAAGCATCAAGAGAAAAGCAATCCATCACATACAAGGAAAGCCCAATAAGACTATGTGCAGATCTCTCAACAGAACATGGAGGTGAGAAGTCAGTGGGATAATATATTTAAATTATTAAAAGAGAAAAAGTGCCAACCCAGAATTCTATATCCAGGAAAATTGTCCTTCAAAAATGAGGGAGAAATTAAAACATTTTCAAACAAAAAAATCACTGAGAGAATTTATGACCAAAAGACCAGCTCTGCAAGAAATACTAAAGGGAGAACTAGAGGCAGATATGAAAAAACAGAAGAGAGACATGTGGAGAAGAGTGCAGAAAGGAAGACTAAGAGTAAAGGTAAAGAGAAGGAAAATTAGATATGACATATAAAATCCAAAAGGCAAAATGGTAGAAGAAAGTACTACCCATACAGTATTTACTAGCTGCCTTATAGGACTGACTATATTCCATACCTCAAGCCACTGCCATGTCGCCTACCTCCTGGACCCTATATCCTAAATTAGTTTTTTCAAGTTTTTAAATGTGGGCTGTAAACTTATTGTGCTGTTCCAAGTGGAGACAATTCCTTTTTTTAATTCTCTTATACATATTTTAATGATTGCTACTACAGAAAGATGATAGTTTTTAGAAAATTGAAGATGTTAAATTTCATTAATGTTTTGTAGGTTATAACAATTAAAATAAAATCTCTTCTTTTTTACAAGGTTGCAAACTTCTCATGTATTTTAACCAGAGTTTCAGCCCTTTGAACCATTTTTAAAAGCGCTCTCCTTTTCCCACTTCACTTCTTCCCAAATCAGATTGTGCAGTGATCAATTGCAAGAACCTTACCTGTGCCCTTGGTCTCACCCTAAACAATAACAGTGGAAATGCTCCAATATTATTGCTGATTATGATATCTGCTGAAATTTTTCTGATGAACACTTTTCCTTTCAGCCTATGGACATTTTTGTTAAAAAGTATTTTTCAAGCATCTGTAAAAGTTATCTAATATGTTAATTTGGTAAGTTTTTTCATAAAAATAATTTTTTTCAATTATTAGCTTATAATTTAATAATTCTACTGAAATTTACTTAACAAATTTGTGCTAATATTTATTTATGTGAGCCAGAACCAGTGCTGAAATAAATAACTAAATAACTAATATTTTATTAATATTTTTGGAAGAATGTATTTAATATAGATTGTAGATAATTCCAATTCTTTTTACATATGTGTACTGTTTGTTAACCTATAAAATAATTTGGATATTCTTATTATTCTTTGGAAAAGTTTATAGCACAATAGAAATATAATGTCTTAATATACTAGGAAAACTCACCCACATCATTTAAAGCACCTGAGATTTTCTACTTGCCCATTGAATTTGGTCAAGATTTTCCACATTATTTTGAGTGGCTATTTGTAACATTTTCTTCAAAATATTCAATTTCTCCTAGATTTAAATTTTGTTGGAAGGAATTCTATCCATATTTCTTAAATTTAAAATTTTTCTCTTAAATGATTTGCTGATCCTTTTAAATTACTATCTTAAACTTTTCATGTGTCCTTTTTAATTCCCTAATTTGACAGTCAAAGGTTTTGTTTATTAATTTGTGTCAGGTAATCTATTTTTCAGATACTTATTCTATGATTATTTCTTTTAACTTTGATTAATATCTGCTTAATTTGTAATATCTGAAACTTCAAATTAGACATGTTTCCTTTTTATTGCCTTTATGTATAGAGTTGCAGAGTTATTCAATTATTTATTCAAACGTTCTTACTTTGTAATATGTGTTTTAAGTTATACATTTCTTCAAGGTTACAATTGTGCACATTTTCATGGTGTTGAGTACTTTCATTTTTCATGATGATCATGATTCTAATTTGTAATGACACTTTGATTTTCCCATAGCTTAGTATATATATAGAAACCATGTCCTGTACACAAATTCTAAGTGAATATTATATATGCTTTCTTCATTTACAGTTGGTTTTTGAGTTTGTTTTTTAGTTTTGTTTCTACTATTGGTCATTTTTCTATCTTAATTTTATGGTGTTGAGTATCTGTACCCCTTTCATTGCCTATATATTGGATGATTCTGTTTGCTGAGATTTCTCCATGGCTGTTCTAGTTTTCTAACTGCTTGAATGATATACACCAGAAACAGAATGACTTCTAAGAAAGGAAATTTATTAAATTGCAAGTTTAGAGCTCTAACCTGTGAAAATATCTAAATTAAACCAAGTCTATAGAAATATCCAATCTAAGACATACAAGGAATTATACCTTGGTTCAAGAAGGCTGATATGGCATTCAGGGCTTCTCTCTCAACTGATATGGCACATGACAAACTTGGTGAATTCTGCTAGATTTTTTTCCTGGCTTCTTCTTTCATGGTACTCCCCCAGAGGTGTTTTCCTTCTTCATCTCCAAAGGTCTTTGGCTCTGTGGATCTCATGGTTCTCATGGCTCTCTTTTGGTTCTGAAGATTTTCCAAAATGTTTCCTCTTTTAAAGGATTCAAGTAAACTAATCAAGACCCATGAGGAATGGGTGGAATCACATCTCCCTCAAATTAATGGTTAATACCCACAATTGGGTGTCATATCTCAGTGAAGACAATCTGATAAAGTTTTCAAACTACAGTGCTGAATAATCCACAAAGTGGATCAGGATTAAAACATGGCTTTTCTAGGGAACATAATCCTTTCAAATAGGCACAGTGGCTGATAACAGATTCGTATTAGATGGATGATCAATGGGTATTCAGAAAGTGAATAAAGAATGTGGTTTTCTCCAATAAAGTTTCGATTTTATTGAACCTAGTCAAGACTTTAATTAAAATAAATTCATTTCTGAAGATGCTTACTAATTGTATTGTAGAAAAAAATGAATTCATAACAAATTGTTTCAAAATTCCACTCTTGAATTTAAGAATTTAAAATTCATCTTTTTAATTTCTACTTTCCTAATTATATATATTTGAAACATAATTTTAAGCTATCTACACATCATAACTCTTGTCTTTTCATATTAAATTTTGGAAATATTCTGCTATATTTATAATTCTTCTTTTAATATTTTTTATTGCATGGTGTACACTTCAACCTTATTGGGTTTGCTGCAATAGTTTTTCAAATAGAAATAATGATATAAACTTTATAAGGCTATTCTTTAAGATATGATATCTATGGTATGCTTAGTATGATATCTGAGTCAGGAATAAGAAGGCTTTAAGTTCATAATGTTAAATAACTCATGGAAATTTTACTAAATATTATTAATATCTTCATTATAATCATACATTAAAGTTTACATGCATTTAGACTTGACATAAAGTCAATTTCATTGAATCCCCATTTTTTCAGAACAACTGAGGGATAATTGAAAACTATAATGTTTAAAACTCTTCTTGTCTGGATTCTCTTTAGTTGAAATACAATTTTGTAAATGATGCATCATTTCTTTAGTTCCATGTAATAAAATTGTGTGGTGGCAGAGTCAAGAAGACAAAATACAGTGTAGCTCAGACAGATAACACAAGAATATCCAACATGGAGACCATTTTGGAAACTATGAGAAGGAACTAGAAAGTTGATACACTTAATTTTTCAATTATACTTGTCTAATACAGCCGTCAATAGAATTCTTTCACAACTGACATGACTAAAGGGAAAAATTGACAACATATTCTTCCCTTCGCACAGGAAATATTTTATTTTATTTCTTTCTACTTGCATGTAATAAGTGGCCACTGTGTACTAAACATATGAAGTAATTTAAATGAAGACATACATTCCAAGATAATGTAAATTTTTTTTGAAAATTTCACAACTATTATTAGGTAGAAATTATCTGAGAGCAGGTGTCTTAATGGAAGTCATAAAAAGAAACAAAAATGATTACCAATTTGTTATGCACCCACTAATGAGGAAAAAGCTAAAAAAAAGGAAGGGAGATTGGGAATGTGGGAAAGTGTCACAATTTTAGATATGTAATCCAGGGAATAACTCACCAAAAAGATTTTTCTAATAATTGTCTGATGGAGAGTGTCTGAGAACTCCTGTAAACAATAAAAATGAAGAGTAAATGTAAGCTGGAATGTACTTGAGGTGTTTGACTTCACCATGCCATAAACACTCAATTTGAATTAATCTATTGTGGTAGTTAGATTCAGTTGTCAACTTGACAAGATGAACATACCTAGTTCTGTTGCTGTGGACATGAACCAATGGTATGTGAACCTCATCTGTTGCTGATTACATTTGCAGTCAGCTAGGAGGCATGCCTGCTGCAATGAATGATGTTTGACTTAATTGGCTGGTGCTTAAATGAGAGAGCACAATGTAGCACAGCCCAAGCAGCTCTGCATACCTCATCTCAGCACTCACAGCTCAGCCTAGGCCTTTGGAGATGCAGAAAGAGATCACCCAGGGGAAAGTTATTTGAACCTGGAAGTCTGGAGAGAAGGCCAGCAGAAACTATCCCATGCCTCCCTACATAAGAAAGAAACTCAGTGGAAAGTTAGTTGCCTTTCCTCTGAAGAACTAACAAAATAAATCCCCTTTTATTAAAAGCCAATCTATCTCTAGTGTGTTGCATTCTGGCAGCTAGCAAACTAGAATATCCACTAACTCAAATTGGCACTTTATCATTAAATATCTTCTGTTGATACTCTTCATAAATCCTGAGCTTGTCTTAAGCCCTGTTCATTATGTCACTTGTGCCTCATTCAGCCTCCTCACAACAATGAAATGGGGCAGAGTTATTATTCCCATTTTATAGATGGAAAAAGTATGGTTCAGGAAACCTGTGTAACCTGTCAATATTCCACTAAAAACTGTAGGGTTGCATTTCAAGCTCTCTCAATCTCATGCTAATCTCTATCTAATATCACATGTCTATCCATCTTCCCATCTTAATTCTCAAAGGAGTTGACTATGTATACAGTCTCAAATCACACTGTGATCTCACCCCATTCAGGTCAGGTTCTTGTTCATTGTTCTATGGAGTCTTCCCTAATCACGGTAACCACTTACACTCATACTACCATGACCAGTAATCACTTTACAATTATCAGCCTAAGGATCCACTGCAGTTTTCAGCACAACTGACCATGTTCACTTTATGCTCAGTTTTTCTGTTATTTCAGTGTCTATGAAATGACTCACTACTGCCTTCCTCCTATCTCACCAGCCAATATTATTCATTCTCTTTTGTTGATCTCTACTGCTCTACTTCACACTTAAACAGGTGGCAGAGATGCCTACCCTTCCCTACCCATGTGTTTCTATTTGGGATGTTATATACTATATTTTAATCTGATCTCCATCTATTACCTACTTCCTTCATGGAAGTAAAATTGGTATCTTCAAAAGTCTACTTTAAATCATTGTTTGGAAGTTTAGGATAGATAATAAACTTTACAAGTCCTTTACAGAAGCTTGTTTGTCCTGGTTGCCTTTTCCTTCTCCAGTTTTCAGTGATTCATTAAATATCACCCCACTGATCCCAATGCTTGGTGTGTTAATAGCTACCTTACCTTAATTACTGTTTTCCTTCTTTTTTTTGCATGGGAATTGAACCTGAGTCTCCAGCATGGCAGGTGAGAACTCTGCCTGCTGAGCCACCAACTGCCACATTACTATTTCCTTTACACCTCCCCGTGCACAATCTGCTTTACTTATCTTATCCTTAATATGTTCCAGCAGGTATGTGCTCTACCTATAAAACTATCATGCTCATTGCATTGGTTTCCTCTCTATTTTTACCAGTGGAAGCAATATTTAATGCTCACCTGAATTACCTCAACAGCTACTTAATGGATCCTTGCCCCATCTAATAACTTCCTTCAATTTATTCCCCATAGAGAACAATTGTGATATTTTACAATTTATCATGAATAATAACTTTTCCTCATCACCCAGAAATTGAATTGCACATTACTCACCTCAGGCTTCAGAGTCTGGCATGAACAGCTTCATATACCATCAACTTTTTCCTCCCTATCAGACTCCATACATATTATGTATTCTGTTCTTACAAGCATCTTGGGACTCACATCTTTGCCTTAGGACACATCAGTAACTGCTTCCCCTGGAATACTCTTTTTCTGAACAGTTGCTTGTTCCTTGCTGATATGCAGAATACAGGTGACCTCCAAAATCATTCAATTAAGTGTTATGCCATCTTGTAGCATTCTAATATACTTTATGCATTTATAAAAACCTTATATTTATTGGTCAGTTTATTTTATTAGTTTGCTTAGGATTGTTAAAAATTAGATTGATTGATTACTTTGCTGGTTTGAATCTCTTGTGTAGTGCAGAAAATCCATATTCTTTAATCCTGATTCAATATTGTTGGGAGGGATATATTATTGTTTCCATGGAGATATGCCTTTCAACTTGTCAGTGGTAACCTTTGGTTAGATGGTTTCCATGAAGATGTATCTCCATGCATTCAAGGTGGGGTTGCTTACTGGAGCCTTTTAAGAGTGGGGCATTTTGGAAAAAGCTACAGAGCCACCAGAGCCAATAGAGCCACCAGAATGGACAGCACCACAGGGAAGCCTTTGAAGTTTCCAGGAGAGAAAGCTATAGACATTGCCATATGACTTTCCAGCTGACAGAAGAACCCCAAACATCTTTGGCTTTGAACCAAGTTGTCTTGCCCTGGATGCTTTAATTTGGACATTTTTATAGCCTTGCATTAATTGGGACATTTTCATGGACTATAAACTCACAACTTAATATATTCCACTTTCTAAGAGCCATCTTTTCTGGTATATAACATTCTAGCATCTAGCTTACTAGAAAAGTTGCCTACATTGATTGTCAAGAGTTGTCCCCTTTTCTGAGAAGTTGTGGGAAGTTTGGGGCTTTCCAAGAAAATGGAAGCTACCATGCAAAATACAGTTTATGGAAAAATTGAGAATGTGCTGGTTTTCATCCTGTATCAAAAAAAAGAGCAAATATGTTGAAATCACCAATGTTTGATCATTCCCCCCTTTGTAATAAATAGCATAAATTTAACAAATTATTTTATCTTTTGGAATTTCACTATTTGTCTTGATAAGCTTATGTGCCTTGATAACCAATTGAGACTTTTACTTCTGTTTGAGATCTCATTAATGGCCTTCTTTTAATAAACACATTCCTATTCATGTCTGTTTACTTTGCACAGTGTCATCTATCCATATGAGAGCAAACATATTCATGATAAATAACAGCAAAAAATAGTTAGTATGTTTATGTACTTACTACATGCTTTAATATATTCTCTATACTAATCTTTTACACTTTACAATAATACCAGAGTATTTCTTTCCTGGAAAATTTCCATGTGACGATATTGAGGTAAAGTGAACTTAAATAACTTGTCCATGGTCACATAGCTACCATTTAGTTAAGCTGGGCTCAAATTCCATCAGCATGTTACAGAGTTCATGTTGTTAATCACAGTGCTTTGTGTCCAAAAGAAGAGTTGAAAGCATGATGCTCACCATATTCAGATTTGGTACAAGGTCCTTGGATATGTTAATTCATCTTGAGATGGTCTTAGGATGTAGGGCCATTATTATCCCATTAATGCTGATTCAGCAAGATGTTCAAGAATAGGTAAATGTAAGAGATCAATTTAAAATCAGAGTTTCTTTACTGTACCTTAAAACATCACGACATGTTTTCTTAAATATATTGATCTTGAATGCCTTATTCGACACCATGTTCCCTGCATTTAAAAATACAGTCTAGGCCATGGACATTTAATGAGTATTTTTTGATAGGAATATATTTCTAATGTCATTTCCCTTTTGAGTTAATTTGAATCAGTATTCTTAGTCCCGTGATATTCTCTCACCACTGCCAACACTTTTAGTCATACAAACTTGAATGAGATGACAAAAACCAATGTCACTTGCAATTCTTTGAACTTAAACACAATAGCCATAGCCAAAAATTAACAATAATCTGTAATATTATATAATGCTAATCCATATGAGTATATCTTTAATTGCCCATGTTTCTTTTCTTAATTAATTTTTCCCAACTAGAATCCAAGTAGGTATTAGTATCTATACATTCAGTAATATTTAAGCACAGCCAGGTTATTACATACTTTTACTTGCAGATATTAGTACATATACAAAACTATAACCAAAACATCTTTAAAACATGACCGTTATATTACTATTGCACCCTACACAATTAAGGTACTCCACAGTATTATAATGATTTGACTATCAGGTCTCATTAGCTCCTCAACACCTCCTCTTCATCTTGGCTTTACCAAATCATTTTATTTATTTGCTCTAAACACTGTGTAATATTTTCCAGTAGAGTGGCTCACAATTATTTTCTCACTTACTGTGTTCTTATATTATTAATAAGCATGAAGATTGACCCTTAATATTTTTCAGCAGCAAACTTGGTTATATTCAGCTCCAACTTTGCCTTAAGAAAAGGTTGTAAATTGTTCTGTGACTTCCATACCATCACAGGATTTGATTCCCGGTGCCTACCCATGCCAAAAAACAAACAAAATCAAAAAAAGAAAGTGGACCTTGGTGTTTGATCCAAATGGTATCAAAAGCTGAATTTTAAGGTGATTCCAGAATGCAATTTTGAAATTAATCTACTTTATAATATAGCATGCAAAAATTACAGAGGAATTTTTAGGAGAAGTATGTTTTATTTAAGTAAGAACTCTCTCCATATGATATGATATGGAGTTGAGATGGAGCAAACTGCATAATTTTTTTCAGAAGCAGAACAGTGTGACTGTGGCAATTGAAATGATATAATTATTCTTCTGTGATTTGACTTAAGAAGCTTAATTAAATTAATCTCTGTATCTATCCTGAAAATATCTGTGGTCTTCTTGACATGGGGAGATGATTTTCCCTCTTGAATTAGGGAGAGAACTTTCAAGGAAAATTAATTTCACAATTCAGCATTTCAGAGAGTGAGGAACAAAATCAAGGACATTAGCAATTTTAAGGCTCAAAAATTTCTTGTGATAATCTTTCTGTTTTGAATACATTCCATTGCTATTCCTAAATTCACTACCCATATCTCACCCACTTCCATTTTTCTCCAGATCTTATTTTGCATACTTGTCTTGTATTTTAATATCTTTCCTAGGGCATTATTTAGAGGTGTTTTCTATGATAATGAACATATAATTTTATGATATTCAGTAAGGATTAATTTCATTTCTGCCTAAAATACAATTCCATTTATATATGTCCTATAGTTTTTACTACAACATAACTTTCCATGACAATTTCTGCAATGGATCTAAACATTTTCACCAGTGATAAACAGTAATAGTAGTAGAAATAAGAAATTAAATCTGATATATATTACATATTTATTCCAGAAAGTCCTTGGAATTCTGGGGAATTTCATACTCATGCTATTTTATCTTCCTCTATTTCAGTAGATGTAGGTCAAGGTCAGCAGATTTGATTCTCAGGCACCTGAGGGTAGCTAACTCCTGGGTCATTCTCTCTAGAGGAATTCTGCAAACAATGGCAGCACTTAAATTGAAACAATCCTACAATGATTTTGGATGCAAATTTCTTCATTATATTCACAGAGTGTCCAGGGGTGAGTCCATTGGCAATATCTGTCTATTGAGAATCTTCCAGGTCATCACAATCAACCTCATAAACTCCAGGTAGAAAGAGATTAAATTAAAGGCCGTTAATTAAATGGGTCTCTTGAATAACCTCTGCTGGATATTGCACATACTTGTCAATATCACTTCCTATTTATATAGCTGACAAGTGGGGTAACAAAAACAACACAGAGAAAGTGATTTTAGATACTTCTCTACTCCATGACAAATTTGTCAAATCTCTCTATGCCACATTGTTACCCCTCCATGATGTTGTGTGTTTGAGACTCATGACCTGGACTAGCAATTCCATGGTTTCCGTCTTGTACAGGCACAGATATGTCCAACACATTCATAGGAATTATCTCTCCCTCAGACCCTCCCCTGAGTCCAAAGCCAACCAAAGCAACTTTGTCGTGGTGATCTCCTTTGTATCTTTTTATATATTCTCCCTACACCAGCCATGCTTTTTGGCCATATTTTTAAAACACAATTTGTAGCTGGCAAACTGCTCAGCTCTACTTGCTGCATGTTTCCTATCAGTTAGCCCCTTTATTATCATGAGCCACGACTCCACTGTATCTAGGTACTGCTCTGCCTTCTGTGGAGGGAATACATAATCCCCTCATCTCAACAGAAAAATACAAACTGTCCATTTTATACCATGTTTAGTTCAGTCATTGATAAACTCTTTGTTCATAGGCTCTTAATCAAGTCTCATTGCAGAGAGACAGTTTCATTCATCACAAAATGAACATTTTCACCAGTGATAGACAGGAAATAGTAGTAGAAATAATAAATTAAATCTGATATATATTGCATAATTATTTTTGTAATTGAATTCAATTGTTTCAGTGGAAATGTTCAGCATTCATGAAATGTTAAGGCAGTTAATTATGAAATACTGCGGAAATGTAGAATTAACTTTGAGTGTATAAATTTCAGTGAAAGATATTAAATCCATTAAATGTTTTATTGAGCTTGGAATTTTAAGAACAGTTCCATAAGGTGAGAATATTATCTGGGATGGTCCTTTCAGAAACTGGAAAAAGATTTGGCATTGGCCTGATCTGAAATATAAGTGACCTGCAGTGAAACTAGAGAAAATGTATAATTCTTTTATGAAAGAATTGGGGGCCAGGCTCTGAATTTCATTTCTTGCATTATAAGAAAAATGCAATCATGCTGTGTTGAATACTGTACTCTGAAATTTTATGTCCACCCAGAACCTGTGAATGTGACCCTATTTTAAAACTTTCTTTTCAGATATGTAATGAATTTAAAATGCTATCATGCTGGATGAGGGTGTACCCTGATCCAATGACTTGTGCCTTTATAAGAAGAGAGGAATTGCACCCATGGACACACAAGGAGACTGCCCTGAGAAAAGAAGGTAGGGGGTGGAATGATGCATCAACAAACAAGGAAGACCAGTAATTGTCCACAACTACCAGAAGCCATGAAGGGGCATAGAAGAATTCTTCTTTAGTGCTTTTCCACTAAGCATTATGCCTTGATTTCAGACTTCTAAAGCTCACAGGTTTGGCCAGATGGTGGTCAATAGGAGGAAGAATGGGGATGGATGTTGGGATGATGGAGGAATATAGGCTAGACTAGAGGTCAGTAAGTCATTCACCCATTCATTAATCCCTTCTTTTACATTCAACTCATGGTTCATGGATCAAGTCTAATTTCAGATCACAGGGGAAATACACTTACCTAAAATAGTCCTGAAAACTCCTTGAAGTGCACAGGTAGAGGGCCAAAATAGGATTAGGGGCATAAACTTGTCCTCAGCTTTATCTTTTCTTTCAGGGTACTAGGTTTAGGGAGTGATCACAGTTCAGCAGAAGAGGCTGTTTACTGGCACTTGATTCTCTGTGATGAAAAAGGAGCCAAGTTGTGCTCTACTTTTTCTGCCTATGTTATGAAGAATTTTGCACCCCAAACCTACAGTGATGAAAATCAATTTATTTATAGTGTGTACATCCAAAATGTATTTTATACTTTATTAATAAAATGAAATGTAAAGAGGCAATTTGAAACTTTTAAATAGTATATCTGGCATTCATTCACTTAAATCATCAAAGTTTCCTTATGTTTGTTTCTGTCAATGAGAAGTGAATATTCTCTTGCCTTCCTGATGATTTGAAGTACCTATCATATTATCATATTTCTGTACTTAGATGAATATCTAGGGGCTCTGTATTCTGCTTCATTAAACTGAGTGCATTATGTCATGACTACCCTTGCTTTTTATATTTCAGTAAAATAGATAAGACACCTGGTAGGGTGAAACACTCACAGTGCTGCATTTCTTCAAATTTTTCATACCAAAGTCTGACTCTTATTTTAGTCTTCCTAATGGATGTGAAGGACAATATCCATGTGATGTCATTAGACTTCTCATCATGTGCTTGGATGACATTTAACTATTGTGAAATGTCCAAGTACTTTGCCAATATCTCAGTGGACTTCCTGTTTTATTCTTGAACTGTAGGAATTCTTTACACATATTGATAAAAATGCTTTTCCATATATATATACACATATATATATAGAACATATTTTCTGAATCTGTGCCTATTTTAAAAATGAGTTGTCTATTCTTAATTGTTTAGATTTTAGATACTTTTAAACATATATAATAGTAAAAATAAATATAAATAGTTCTGAAAACATAATATTAACAACATTCTACATGCAGGAAACCACAAAAATATTGATTGCAAGTGGAAAATGGGAAAGCTATTTGAAAATTATAGAAGAGAAATAGGGGAGCACATGATATGAGTTTCTTCTAGCAATAAGGAAGCTGTCAAACCTGTTGGAAACACATGGACTCTGGGTATTTCCACACAAGTTTCCAGTAGCATGAGAAAGGAAGAATTGAGGTCCAGAATTGTTGTATTCAATGAATTGAGTCTCATAAAAGATTTTCAAAAGTTAAGAGTTCATATTACCAAAAACTAAAATAAATAAATAAACCTCTATATCTTTAATATATTTTATTAAATATATAATAAATATATAAATATAAATATATATTTATTTTTAAAATAAACTTATAAGGCTGTATAATCTCATTATTTTCATAATGCATTAAAGGAAATAAAAAAGTATGTATCTTTCCTTTCCTCATGAACTATATTTTAGTTCAACATAATTTGTCAGAGAATGATATCATTCATAAAAATAATTAGAACTAAGAAATGCAGAAAATAATAGAATTAGAAATGTAACAAAACAAAATAATTCAATCAGGGATTAATAAGTAATCATTGACTCTAAAATGATTAGGTGAAGCTAATGATAAAACTTAATATAAGTAAAAGTGGTGCAAATCATCATTATGTACATTCTGGTGTTACATATTGATGAATATTCTGTAATGGGAAGCCAGAATGCTTCTTCCAACTTTTTATCAATGTATAATTGAAGCTGAATCTGAACAAGTCTCTACCTGTAAGTATTATCTCCTGGGAAATATGAGGGTTAATATTAAGTTTAATGAAAAATAATAAAAAGACACAAGTCAAACCAAATTTTGGCAATTCTAAAGAAAATCAGTACACTATCCACAGCAAAGAAATGACATGTAAAAAATACAAAAATGTAATATCAATGAGGAGCTCTTACAGATTAAATAGACAAGAGAAAAATCAACAAGATACCATGTGGAACCCTAATTTTGTAAGGTTTCAAGTAATATCATGATCATGTTATTAAAAAATTATTCCCTTAAGTTAGTACTCTAATATTTGTATGTAAGTGTTGTGCAATTGTCCTGAAAGTGATAGCAACATATCAGCAAGAAAAAGTGCAATCTACATTGTTATTCCAGCTGTATTTGAAACAAAAACATAAGGTAATCAATTACATTTTAATATTAATTAGCATTAACTACTATTAAGGACATATTTTACATGTGAAATTTTAATATATTTATGTTTGATATGGGCTCATATAAAAAAGTTTGAAAAGTGCAACAGGGTTACTTATTCTTGATAGCCTAAGTAATACATATCTTGCCTGTGACATTTTGGTTTAAACACTGAATATGACTGACAATGGCATCATCAATCATCTCAGCCAACTTCTGTAGAAAAAGCCAGTTTTCATAGGCTGAAGGACTTCATAGATATCGTGGAAACAGAAACACAGAGTACATAACAAAAGTGAAATTTACACAGAAGTCAGAAAACACTGGTACTAGCTTTCTTCCTTCCAGCTAATATTTATTAGCTGCCCACGATACATGACAACCTATGTTAAAACAGTTAACATAATGGTGACTAGTACAGAAGTCTGAAAATTTAGTTCAAGAAATTATGACTTAGTCATTGAAAACACAGGCATATGGCTTAAAATGAGCTTTTGCACTTAATCACTTACCATTGCAATTGCCTGTCCACATATTCTCAGGCCATTTTAAGATTAAATTCATATATTCAATGTACCTGGACCTTATCCTGACATGGTGAGAACTCTTTAATTTAGCTCTTATGTAGTCCTCTGCATAATGATTAAGGACATCAACTCATTATTAGGCTTGCAGTGTTTGAGGCCCAGTTTTAACTCACAGTAACTGTATAGCTTTGGACAAGTTTCATCAGCATCTTCATTGACAAAATTAGAAGCACAGACATGCTTATAATAGAGGCTTGTGTTTTTGCTTTTTAAACTTTGTTATTCCCGAAATTATTTATGGATAATAATAAATATTTAAAAATAAGTATATAGAATAAAGTATCCAGGCATTCCATTAGGCTAGACTAGACTAGAGGACCTCTTTCTTATTCTGGGCTCCCTGTGCATCAATTGTTCAGATACGTTGAGTTAGACTTTGAACTACAGAAAATTTCAGTTCCAGAGCAAAACAACCTTTCTTCTTTTGGTCTCAAAGAGTATATGTTGTTCTAAAATATAGACATTGTCTTACTTAACCTTGTCTTCTAAATTACTTTAGAGAGAGAGAGGTTATCTCTTGATATCTAGATATTAATTATCACTGTGGAGTAAATGTGTCTGATACAAAAGCTTACAATCTAGGCCCCTGTTTTCTTTTTTTTTTTTTTTTTTTTTTAAAGGGAGGAAAGGAAGGAAAGACAGAGAAGGAAGGAAGGATAGAAGGAAGGAAGGGAAACATCTTTAAACATTTTCTTGTTTTATTATATTTTGTTTGTTTGTTTGTTTGTTTTACATGGGCTGGGGCCGGGAATCGAACCGGGGTCCTCCGGCATGGCAGGCAAGCACTCTTGCCCGCTGAGCCACCGCGGCCCGCCCGGCCCCTGTTTTCTTGTAAGCATTTTCTAAAAGAGACCATACCATTATTTTTTTTGTTGTTTCTGACTTATTTTGCCTCACCAAATGTCCCACATGTTCATTAACATTGTTGCTTACCTCACAACGTTCTTCTTTTTTTGTAACAGCACAACATCCTTTCATAAGTATGTACAATCATTTGCCAATCTACTTCTCAGTCAGGGCTTCCTTCAGCCATATGTATTCAATAGGCATCGTGCATAGTGCCCAAAGTCCACAGTCCATCAACACTCTTAATTTTGGATAATTTCATTGTTCTCAAGAGAAAGAAAACCAATAAACACACCCTCACCGAATAGGAAATCTGAACCGCCTTTTAACACTTGTCCCTCCCCCCATTATTTACCTCTGCTGTTGCTGTGATGATGCTGATATTTTCCTTTTAAATATAGCATGCAATAGTAGTTTTTCCCCTGTGTTCTAGACTTAAACACTCTTTGTACATGAATCATACCTTTGAAGTAGTTCTTGAAAGAACTAATTTATATTTCTTGTGTTAACCAGTGGGACATGTAGGTTTATACAATCCCTTTCAATCTTGTTCATCTTCAATATATTAATATTACTTATAGACCCACTAGAGTGTCTATAAGTCACTTCTATCTATTCCCTTACATTAGAGTGAAATCATTTCCCTCCTCCTACATGGGACATGACAGCCAGGGATAAAAGTCTCCCTGACAACATGGGAGATGACTCCCAGGGATGAATACAGCCCTGGCACCATGGGATCAACAATTCCATCCTGACCGAAAGGGGGAAAAGAATGGTAACTAATAAAGTAGCAGTGGCTGAGAGAGTCCTCAAATCTTTCATGAAGCTGTAGGTCCAGATATGAACTCAAAACCCTACCTATATAACAACCTGGCACACACAGACTTGGCCAGTGTTCTAATCTCATTACCTACCCTCCAGCAAGTTTTCTCCCACGTATCCATCCAGATCTCTCAGAATCCCTCAAAGCACATGATTCTCCAACAGGGCATTTAGAAACTTGACTTGTGACCCATCTATAATCTCAAGTCTGTCCCCATTATAACTGGAGCAAAAGAGGCAGTCACATGACTAGAAAGATACCTGCCCTTGTGTCTGATGCTGAATTCCAGCCTCTAATACAGACTTTGCCTGTATCACATCCAAGCCTGCAGAGTCCCTTTACTATCCAGCCATGTTCCAGGCCAGACCCTCAGAAATGTCTTCAGAAAATTGGCCAAGTGGCTCTTGGAGCTCCAATTCCAAAATACAACTTTCGTTCAATTCTTCTGAAAGCCTATACTTTTCCGTTCAGAGCCCTCAAACCTCAGAGGTGTGTGATAGACATTGTCACTATCCCAGTGAATGAAGGGAAAGATTCAGGGAGCAGCTATGGCTTATTCCCCAGATTGGTGCATGTGCAAATGTTGGAAATCCATATACTATTGTGTTTAGACAAACAGACACCACAAATATTAATTACATAAAATTAAGTTGTATGCAAAATGGAACTGGTATATAAAGAATTTTACTGTTGAAAATATTTTAATAAACCAAGTCAATATGCTGGAGAAAATATTAAACTATAATGATATTTGTACGTAGTTGATGTGTAATGAATGACTTTTAGGGAAGTCTAGTTGAGGGGGCCACCTACTTCTTAAGCAGTTCTGTATCTTGAGAAGAGTTTTAGATTCTGTAGAAATGTTCCAGTTGCAACAATTAATAGAATATCTCTTAACTTTGAACATTTTAGTCATTAAAATTCACCTTAAAATTGTGCCTTTAAATTTATTTCAATGATAATAAGCTTCTCCCAAGTGTGTATTGTAGAGTAGTTTTTACAATTCCAGATTAATGGAGACTGAGAGTTTGCTAAATAGAACTGTCCTATAAGCAATGCTAAAGAGAGGTCTTTGGATTGAAAAGAAAAGACACTACACAGTAGATCAAGGCAGCATAAAGAAATATCTCTCCCAAGGGTAACATCGTTGTTAATTATGAATACCACTATTATTATTTTTTCATTTGCAACTCCACTCTTTACTTCTTAGGAGACTGTTGCAGATTGCTAAAGTTGTCAGAATGCAATATACCAGAAACGAGTTGGCTTTAGTTGTGGAAATTTAGTAGCTTACATATTTAGTTATAAGGCCATGAAAATCTCCAAGTTAAGGTATCAACAAGACTGATACTTTCTCTAAAGAAAGGCTGTCAGTGTCTGGGACATGTTTGTTGCAATAAAGTCACATGACTGGCTTTTGCTGTACATTTTCTCCTGGGTTGAGCTTCTCCTGGCTTCAGTGACTTTCTCTCTGAGCTATAGTGGGTCCTCTTTTAGCTCTCTAAATTCTCTTTGGGGATTTCCTTTGGGTGTTTTTCTCTGAGATCTCTGGATGTTTCTGTGTCTTTTATCCCCTCATAAAGGGCCACAGTAAGTGATTAGGACCTGCCTTAAATTGGGTGGGTCACATCTCAATTGAAACAACCTAATCAAAACATCCCACCAAAAATCGGTCTCCATCACAGGAATGGAATAAAAGATTATTGTCTTCTCTGGGTTACATAGAAGCTTCAAGCCAGCTCAATGCCATAAGTTACAAGTGCATAAAAAGTAATGATGAAGACCTCCAGAGAAGATGGCGGCTTAGTAAGATGCGCGGGTCTTAGTTCCTTCTCCAGAACAGCAACTAAAGAAAGAGAAACAATACGAAACAGCTCCCAGAGCCACAACAGAGACCAAAAAGACAGCGTACCCCATTCTGGAACGGCTGAATGGGCAGGGAGAATCCGCTGCGGTGAGATACCCGAGGGGCGCGCATTTTCCCTGCCGGGGCAGCTGGCAACTGGGGTCCCCTCCATGCACGTGGCTCCCCAGTCTGACTGGGAACGTTGGATGGGGGCCGTCCCGCCACGCTTGGCATCTCGGGCCAGCTGGGCAATTTGGACCGGCACTCCCCCAAGAAACGGCGGCCGGCGACCACCCCCCTCCATGCGCAGTTTCCCGGGCCGACTGCGAGATTCGGGTTGGCAAGTTAAAGGAGCCACAGCATCTTTTACTGGTGGGCCCTGCAGACAGACGAGCGCCACGAGCATCACCTACTGGGCAGGAAAAGAAAAACAGAGCCTAGAGATTTCACAGAAAAACCTTTCAACCAGCCGGGTCCCACACCCAGGGAAATCTGATCAAATGCCCAGACACCAGCAGAAAATAATAGATGACACTTGGAAAATTGAAGATATGGCCCAGTCAAAGGAACAAACCAATAGTTCAAATGAGATACAAGAGCTGAGACAACTAATGCTGAATATACGAACAGAAATGGAAAAACTCTTCAAAAACCAAATCAATAAATTGAGAGAGGACATGAAGAAGACATGGGCTGAACAAAAAGAAGAAATAGAAAATCTGAAAAAACAAATCACAGAACTTATGGGAGTGAAGGACAAAGAAGAAAAAATGGAAAAAACAATGGATACCTACAATGGTAGATCTAAAGAGACAGAAGCTACAATTAGTGAACTGGAGGATGGAACATCTGAATTCCAAAAAGAAACAGAAATTATTGGGAAAAGAATGGAAAAACTTGAGCAGGGGATCAGGGAACTGAAGGACAATATGAAGCGCACAAATATATGTGTTGTGGGTGTCCCAGAAGGAGAAGAGAAGGGAAAAGGAGGAGAAAAACTAATGGAAGAAATTATCACTGAAAATTTCCCAACTCTTATGAAAGACCTAAATTTACAGATCCAAGAAGTGCAGCGCACCCCAAAGAGAATAGACCCAAATAGGCGTTCTCCAAGACACTTACTAGTTAGAATGTCAGAGGTCAAAGAGAAAGAGAGGATCTTGAAAGCAGCAAGAGAAAAACAATCTGTCACATACAAGGGAAACCCAATAAGACTATGTGTAGATTTCTCAGCAGAAACCATGGAGGCTAGAAGACAGTGGGATGATATATTTAAATTACTAAAAGAGAAAAACTGCCAACCAAGACTTCTATATCCAGCAAAATTGTCCTTCAAAAATGAAGGAGAAATTAAAACATTTATAGACAAAAAGTCACTGGAGAATTTGTGACCAAGAGACCAGCTCTGCAAGAAATACTAAAGGGAGCACTAGAGTCAGATACGAAAAGACAGAAGAGAGAGGTATGGAGTAAAGTGTAGAAAGAAGGAAAATCAGATATGATATATATAATACAAAAGCCAAAATGGTAGAGGAAAATATTATCCAAACAGTAATAACACTAAAAGTTAATGGACTGAATTTCCCAATCAAAAGACATAGACTGGCAGAATAGATTACGACCCAGCAATACCACTGCTAGGTATCTACTCAAAGGACTTAAGGGCAAAGACACAAACGGACATTAGCACACCAGTGTTTATAGCACATTATCTACAATTGCAAAGAGATGGAAACAGCCAAAATGTCCATCAACAGATGAGTGGCTAAACAAACTGTGGTGTATTCCTACGATGGAATATTATGCAGCTTTAAGACAGACTAAACTTATGAAGCATGTAATAACATGGATGGACCTAGAGAACATTATGCTGAGTGAACTACTGAGCAGTTACAAGAAATGAAATTTTGAGGCATACAACAATGTGAATGAACCTTAAAGTCAGTATGTTGAGTGAGATGTCAGGAACAGATAGACAAATGTGTTTTTGGATGAGCTATAATATACAACCTCAGAGAACTAAACTTGAGAGTGTGGGTTTGGGGTTAGAGACTATTGTAAAAGTTCCTAGATTGCAAGCTTTTACAGCAGTCACACATATTTAGGAGTTATGTTGTTATTTCTGAATTCTGAGATGCTGAGCTATTTGTATATAACCTGAGCATCCCCTGAAACTTTGGGTATTTATTGACACTTGAGACTCAGACTTTGAGCACTGAATCTTTTAAAGTCAGCATTATCCCATTCAGCAACTGTTTAAAAAGCTGGAAAATGATACAAATTTCACTAGGGATATGAATGAAGGTGATCTGGATAGAACTAAGGTAAATCAGAATATTGGGTGAGGGATATATGGCCCATATATTCAAAGTTCAACTTCATTGTGAGACCAAGGGGAGAGATATTAATTTGGTGCAAAATTTATATTTTGGGTAGCACATTATCTCATTTAACTGAGATGGTAATTTTACTTGAACACTATAATAACATGGAATCTTGAATAGGGCATGAGATCTTATTGGTTTGTTCAGGTCGTGATGCTCTGAAATATCCCTCAGTAATTTGGGCAGAGAATAAAAGAGTCATCTTGCAGAACTTGGGAGAAAGGAGGAAACATTAAGCATCCCCATCTGGAGAATTCATGATAGTCTCATAAGCAAGGGAACAACTTATTTGATATGCTGAGCTCTCAATCTTGGGGTTTATCTCTATGAAGACAAGGAAAGGCTGAGCTTACTGATAATTATGACTAGGAGTCACCCCCAGAGAACCTATTTTGTTGCTCAGATGTGGCCTCTCTCTCTAAGCTAACTTTGCAGGTGAACCCACTGCCCTCCATCCTATATGGGACATGACTCCCGAGGGTGTAAATCTCCCTGTTAATGTAGGACCTGACTACTGGGCATGAGACTGCACCTGGCATCACAGGATTGAGAAAGCCTTCATGACCAAAAAGGGGAAGAGAGAAATGAGACAAAATAAAATTTTAGTGGCTGAAAAATTTCAAACAGAGGTGAGAGGTTATCTTGCCTTTTGTAACTTGGCATTCACTGGAATGATAATTACTATCTACTAACTACAATAGTAGCTTTGGAGCCCAGTGAAGTTAAAGCACAGATAATGAGAAAGGGTAACACTCTAAGCTACACATCCAATTTAAAAATTTACATATATATGAGATAGGTAATTAACATATAAAATACTAGAAAATATTACATAAAATATTAGAAAATCACTAATTTTTATTTCATCATATTGTAATATGGAAATTACAAGTCAAAGGAAAACAATGCCCAAATAATTTTATCTTATTTCTTCAACATGAAGCAGGTATGCATTAATATTCTGAAAGCATCCATGATCTCAACGTAAAGTACAAATAGAAAATTGGAGAACATATATTAAACAAGTTATAATGGTGTTTAAAACAACTGACAATATCTATATCAGATGTAATATCTACAAATCAGAAGGGAAACCTAAAATCCATAAAACCAAATGGAATTTAAAATCAAAGTATATGAATCACCAATTGAATGAATATTAAATTAAAATTATCCATAAGCATTTAACATAATTGGAATTAGCTTTTACAGAAATGAAATTAAAAGCAAACAACAATAATGCAGTAATCACAGTTATCAAACTGAAAAATAAAAACATTTCTCAATATAAAATGCAATTAGGATATATGGAAATGAGTACTCCATGGACTGGAGGAAAGGTGTGATTAAGACACATAGCCTTTTCATATTTAAGTCTGGGAGATGTAAAGCTACATTAATTTCTCAGAATTTTAAAGCATGAAGTCATATATCAATGATTAAAATCACCTACTTGTTCTGAACATAAAGAAATGTGACAGGGCGGGCCACGGTGACTCAGCAGGCAAGAATGCTTGCCTGTCATGCCAGAGGATCTGGGTTCGATTCCTGGTGCCTGCCCATGTTAAAAAAAAAAAAAGAAGAAATGTGAAAGTTATAAGATGTTAAATGACATAAAAGTTCGATTTTGAATTGTCACATGTCTATATACATAGTCCCCAACAAAATGCAGAGTTCAGCATTTTGATTGTATTTTTCAATTTCCTTTCCTATGTTTGTCCCAGTTTCAATAATGTATTAATAGCATATGTCTAAACTCCATATAGGCTATGTGGAAGAATCTGAAAAGGAGCATGACTTTATTATCACTGCAAAAGCTGCCTTCTTTGCTGAGTAGCTTTGGGGCTGCCATCAAACCAAGGCTAGTCCAATCTACCAAAAGCCTGAGTTATCTTCTTCTTGGGAAAGGAATTCAGCCTCTGCCACCCCTGGTATAAATTCTGAACTTCACTGTCATGTTCTGGGTCCTAGGAGTCAGCCTTCCACAGGAAAGAAAGGGGTCACCTAGCAGGCCATGTTGTAGAAGGTCTGATCAACCTTACACAGAGGCCACCTGTGCTAGGTGAGTTCTTAAACCTACTACTTTTCAAGCTTTGAATGTATCTGCTATGGAAGAACATGGACCATTCACTGGTACATGGCCCTAGACAAATGGTGCTCATGGAGAATAGCGGACTTTTTCCAAGTGGCAGAGGTAGTATTGAAGACCAGGATCTGGTACACTTGCTGGGCCCAGTGCAGGTTCTTAACTGTCCATTTGGGTGGGCATTACAATTACTCTCCCACTCACTGCAGTCACCAAAGTATGGTGACTTTTGTTTCTTTTTTTTCCCACCATCACCCTGTAGTCCTGAACCAGCAGAGGAAGCATGTGCTTGAGAGACTGACCTGATGAGTTCTCATGGATCCCACATCCCATGGACCTCACCTTGTGTTTTCTAATGCATCTCATGCTTTGAGGCTAAGCATGCCTATTCAAGATATTGAAAATGGTTTAAGCCCCACAGATGCCCTGGATGAGTATCTGCCTGCTTATTCCCCTCTGGACTAAAAAGAGGACTCTATGAGTTCTGTCTAAGAAACTATTCCTGGAGCTGATTTTCATCTTCCTTGAGTTCTCCTTATTTGACATGTTTTCAGATTCTGTGGATAGGGTGAGTAATGAATGCTTGTACTCAGACATTTGATGAAACCTAGTCCACCCTAGAAACCCAAGGAGATGGTATTACAAAAAATTTTGTCTACAGTTTTTACCATTGTGCCAGAGTTTAAAAAAAACAAAGAATTCTAATGGGCTGGCAATTTGGCTCAGTGGCAGTGTTCTGGCCTGCCATGCTGGAGAACTGGGTTTGATTCCCAGTGCCTGCCAATGAAAAATAAATCAATAAATAAAATGAATACAATCCCATTGTAACATTTTAATATCAGTGAGAACTCAGCTTCTTACCTAGGGGATTCTGAGTTATAGCCAACTTACCACAGCCCATGTTTTTCCTCAATACAGAAAAGTAAAATCTCACATGATCTAGATCTTGAGATGTTTCTGTCTTTGAACTTACTTGCCTTAGAATTCCTCTCTTCATCTGTCTTTGATTGTGACCCTGGGGGAAAAGATGGCCTTTATGTAACTCTACTCTGAGCACACAGAATCCCCTAACCCAAATTTGACCCACACTTTTGGGTCATTCTCTAAACCAAGGCTTGAAACACAGTGCCAAGGATGAAGAAGAATGGTATGGTGCAAGGCAATCATTTTCCAGGATTTCTTGAAACCCTTTGGAAGTTTTAAGCAGTTTTCTCTTCCCTCAGCAAATTAAGACCCAACTAAAGACATATGACTCTGTCCCTGTCTTCCTGCTTCCCTCCAGTCTCAATACAAACAACATAAATTCCTACATCTCCACTGAATGTAGCTCTCACTTGACTGGAGAAAGTGCTTTGTATTTTCTTCCAAATAATTTATTTTCTACATTTGAACGTTGTCTTTAAATGAGTTATGTTTATACAGGGGCTGGACAGTGTGCGAGTAGGTTGGGTAGAAAGATAATGAGAGTCCAGATATTAAGTTACTATTCTCATCTAAAAGCCCCAAAACATTATCTCTTTTACAAGGTCAGAGTAATAGCACATACTAGTGGGATGTAGACTCTTATATGGCAGGTTACAGCTCTCTCCTTTTGGCTGAAAAAGTACTTGTGTCTTTCCATTCATCAGAGACTCATGGGATTTCTGTAGTGAATGTCTCTGGTTATGGTGATACTGAAGACTCAGAGGGAGTTAAAATGTGACTTATATAGGATTCTAGCCTTAGGAATCCTCATAGGAGAGCAGAGCTAGAAGTCCAGAGGGGTGGAATGTCAGGGTATTTCTTTCTGTCTGATCTCTATTCCATTTCCCTCTCCAGATGAGTTAAAACTTTGTCTAAATTTCTAATTCATCTTCCACCATGAAATGAGAAGTGAGTGCCACCCGAGGGGTAAGGACATAGAATTGCAGTAGCTAGCCACAATGCTTTCCTCTAAATCAGTGAAATACATCTATCATTAACCATATCTTTCTCTCAGATAATTTTATCCTGTATAAGACAGAAAATTGAAATTTAAAAAAAAAGTGTGGATCAATACCATTAGGCAATTGATGTCTTTAACTCCTGTGTGCAAACCCTTAATAAAAAAGACACTATGCTGAATTTAGAAACTGGTTATCATTATCTTAGCTAGGATTCTCTAAGAAACAGAATCAAACAGAAGACATCTGTGAATATAAAATTTATAAAACTGTCTCATGCAACCATGGAAACATAAAAGTCTAAGATCTGTATGGCAGGCCATAAGCTAGGAGCTTCAGTGAAGGTCTTCAAATGAACTCTCAGGAGAGGCTGGTTGACTGAAGCAGGGAGAATGATTGCCACTTCTGAATCCTCCTCACAAGCTTTCAAGTGGTTAGATTAAGCATCATTTATTACAGAAGACTCTCCCCTTAGCTGAATGTGAATGCAATCAGCTGTGGATGCAGCCAAAGTGTTCATGAGTTAGACCTGACCATCACAGTCCACCTCTTGTCAACTTGGCAGTTATGCACATCACCTTAAGCCATACTTAATCTCTAAATAGAAAACAATGACAGATACATTTTTTTCTCACTTAACAATACTAAATGTCCTGTGTACAACTGGAAATGCATTAAATCTCTCCAGAATAGGGTGCAAGTTGGTAATAGTCACATCTAAACGTGATACCCTACAACTTTAACACCATAGTATGAATGAAACAGCTTATGTCATATGATTAAGGGGATAAAATAAAGAGGAAAATAAAGAGACTTGACTAATGTGTAAGTACGTAGATACTAATTATAAAGCAAGGAAGAAATATTCGTACTGTTACAGTCTTCATTTCTGAAATGTTCATGTGGTTATAGTTCATATTTATCACTACCTTCTTCCACTACCAATTAAATGTTTCCCTTACTCTCAGCAAGCACCTCAGTTGGCTATGGTTGCTTGCCTGGTGGGGTGACCCAAACCATCATTCCTGAAATTTCAGACCTATTGGCTGTCCTTCCTGGATTGGTTTGTTTTTTAAGTTTTCTAAGAAGTTTAATCACAGGGCATGGTAGTAATAAGATATGCCTTAAAGGATCTCCTATAGTCCAGGAAAACTTTTCTTTTCCTCCATTGTGTAGATGCAGGCCCATTTCACTTTTATAGTCAGGGTCATTCAACCCCAGCCAATAAAGTAATCCCCTTCTTGACCTCTTGATCCAGGGGCATGAGTAGCCCAAAGAGACCAGTTGACTGTCGTATATTCCAGTTCAATGGAATCTGATGTTTCTCTTGGTGGAAGTACTCTCCCTTCTGGAACTAAAACCTGTAGACCAGCAAAGCGCAAAGATGCAAGGAGAGGAAACAAAAATATTTCTAGTGGATCACTAAGGGTAATAGTGAGTGGTGCCATTTCGTTTTCTGCCTCTACATTCCTGAAATGATGAATTCAGGCTATGGGAGATAAGGCACTGCACAGTTGGCAGTGATTCAGACATACACAGCCTCCTGGGGAACATCGTCCCAGCACTGCAAGGCATTGCCACCTAGTTGGTACAATAATTGCATTTTCAAAGATCATTCCACCATTCTATCAACCCATCTGCCTCTGGATGATAAGGGACATGGTAAGACTAGAGAACTCAGTGAGCATGTGACCATTCCCACATATCATTGGCTGTGAAGTTGGTTCCTTGATCAGAAGCAATACTGTGTGGAATATCATGATGATGGATAAGGACTTCTTTAAGCCCATGGATGGTAGTTTTGGCAGAAGTATTGCATGCAGGGAAAGCAAATACATATCCAGACTATGTGTCTATTCCAGTTAGAACAAATCACTGCCACTTCCATGATGGATATGATCCAATATAATCAATCTCCCACCACATAACCTGCTGATCACCTCAGTGAATGGTGTCATTTTGGGTGCTGAGTGTGGGTGTCTGCTGCTGGAAGATTGGGCATTCAGCAGAGGTTGTAGCCAAGTCAGTCTTGGTGAGAGGAAGTCCCTGTTGCTGAGCTCATGCATAACCTCCATCCTTGCCACGATGACCTCTTTGTTTATGAGCACATTAAGCAATGACAGGAATTGCTAGGAAAAGAGGCTGACTGGTATTCACAGAATAGGTCATATTAACTTCTTGATTATTAAAACCTTTCTCTGCTGAAGTCACCCACTGGTGCACATTCACAAGGGATGCAAATATCTTAATGTTTTTAGCCCACTCAGAAAGGTCTATCAACATAACTCGTCCCTAGACTGCTTTGAAACCAAACTTTCAATCATTCTCTTTCTAAGTCTCTGACCATTCAAACAAACCATTAGCAACAACTCATGAGTCATTATACAACCACCTCTTGCCAGTTCTCCTTCCATGGAAAATGAATAACAAGGTGCACTGCTCAAAGTTTAACCCACTGAGAGGATTTCCCTTAACCACTGTCCTTCAGGGACCTCCTGAAAAGGGGTAGTAGTGCCAAACCTGTCCACTTTTAGGTGGTACCTACATATTGTGCAGAACCATCTGTAAGCTAGGCTTCAATTTTCTCTTCCTCAGTCAACTGACTCTAAGGAACTCCACAAAAGGCCATAGTCTTGGTTAGGAAAGAAAAGGTAATGTGGCAATAGTGCAGACCATGGGCATTTAGACCACTTCCTCTTCTAACATACTTGTCCCTTCAGAATATGCTCTGGCCCTCTTTTGTATATACCATTTCAATTTCATGATGGAGTACTACTTCACACACCCAACTTTATGATTTGGTGGCTCAGACAAAACCGAACTCATGATAGGCAATCAAGTCTCATGGTAACTTGGTGGTCCATGTTAAGTGTTCAAGCTCTACTAAGGACCCTTAACAGGCCCAGCGCTATACCTCAAAAGGAGAGTAGTTATCTGCAGCAGATGGTAAGGCTTTACTCCAAAATCCTAAGGGTCTGTTTTGTAATTCTTCTCTAGGGGCTTGTCAAAAGCTCCAGAAAGTATTTCTATTTGTCACTGACACTTCCAGCACCACTGAATCTGCTGGTTCATATGGTGGGAGTACCAAAGTATCATATAAAGTATCTTGGACCTGCCACAAAGGCTCCTGTTGTTCGGGTACCCATTCAAAATTAGTTACTTTTTTGGACACTCAACAAGAGGACCAGAGTAGCACACCCAAATCAGGAATATGTTATCACCAAAATCAAAAGGACCAACTGAGCATTGTGCCTAATTTTTGTTTGTAGGAGGAATCAGATGCAGCAATTTATCCTTCATGGGATACCTTGACAAGCCTCACACCAATTGATACCTAGAAATTTCACTGGGGTGGAAGGCTCTGTAATTTTATTGGGTTTATCTCCCATCCTCTGACATGCAAATGCTTAACCAATAAGTCTAGAGTAGCTGCTACTTCTGTCTCACTAGGTCCAACCAACATGATATTATCAATATAATGGACCAGTGTGATGTCTTGTGGGAGGGATAAATGATCAAGGTCCTTATGGACAAGATTTTGAAATAGGGCTGGAAAGTTGATATGACCGTGAGGTAAGACAGTGAAAGTATATTGCTTACCTTGCCAGATGAAAGCAAACAGCTACTGGGAAAAAAGAATTTGCCAGATCAATAGCTGCATACCAAGTACTAGGGGATAAATTGATTTGTTCATGCAACGATAGTATATCTGGAACAGAAACTGCAATTAGTGTCACCACCTGGTTCAGTTTATGATAGACCACTGGCATCCTCCAAGATCCTTCTCTTTTCTGTACAGTCTAAATAGGAGAGTTGAATGGGTGTGTGGTAAGAATCACCACCCCTGCATCCTTCAAGCACCTAAGAGCTGCACTAATCTCTGCAATCCCTCCAATAATCTGGTATTTCTTCTGAATTACTATCTTGCTACCTAGGGGCAGTTCTAGTGTCTTCCATTTGGCCCTTCCTACCATTATAGACCTCATCCTGCAAGTCAGAGAGCCAATGTGGAGATTCTACCAGTTACTCCTATGTCTATATCAATTATGCATACTGGAATTGGAGAAATAACTACAGAATAGGTCCTGAGACCCACTGAATCAACTGTGATTTGGACCTGAGCTAAAACTTCATTAATCACCTGACCTCCATAAGTCTCCTCTTTGACTGTGGGCCAGAGTGATGTTTTCAGTCCCCAGGATTTAATAACTCTTCTGAACCAGTATCTTAACAATATTTCAAATATCTAGAAAAACATATTCAACAGGAGATATCTGAGGAATATCATTTATGAAAGTGTTTCATGCAACTGTGGCAATGTAAGAGCCCAAGATCTGTAGGCAGGCCATGAGCTGGCAGCTCCAAAGTAAGTCCTCAATGACCTCTCGGGAGAGCTGGCTGACTGAAGCAGGAAGAGTGATTGTCTCTTCTGAATCCTCCTCACAAACCTTCCAGTGGTTAGATTAAGCATCACTCATTGCAGGAGACACTTGCCTTAGCTGATTGCATTGCAGCCAATGCTGTCATGATTTAAGTACATGAAATTTCCTCAAAACAACAAACAGGCCAGCACTTGCCCAACCAGACAACTGAGCAACATCACATGGGCAAGTTGACACATGAATCTGACCATCACATCATTATAATAAAATTCACATGGTAGTCCTATCTATAAATATATGTCACAAATATTAAAATACTATGTCAAGTCAAACCAACAGTGAACTAAATATAATTTATCAAAACATATTTCCCCAGTCATGCCTTATTCATTTCTTTTAAAACTTCTTATATGTAAATGAACTCTTTGTGTAAATGTGGACAGAGACTCTGATACCTGCAGGTATTACCCACCCATGAGGGAAGAAGCAGTGAATGGCTCAATCCTTGCCTGGGGAATGGCTGTGTGCATCTTCTACCACAAATAGAGGTGAACACAACCCCAACTGAGCCTGATTTTCACCTGAAAAGTGTGAGCAGAGCAACTCCACAATTTGAGCGTCATCTAGTCAAATGCTACAGGGATCTAGGAGGTAACCAACCTCGGAGGACAAATTAAGTTACTGAAGAACTCCATCCTCTGTGCAGTCTGGAAAGTGTAGGTGAAACAGGAGGGCTTTGCAGAGCCTCTCCAGGCCCTATCCTGTCCGCGACTTCTCGCTCAGCGTCAAGCCCCCAGCCGGCGGGTGAGACAATGAGGAGAGACAGAGAGACGCAGACAAATCCGCGCTGGTGAGAAACACAGGTCCAAGACACGTAGCAGTTGTAAGCACAGACCTTTACTGGAGTTAAGCTTGCATTCTCTGTTACAGGTTCCGCGCGGGCGAAATATCCCGCGGGGGAACAACCTCTATGCGGCCGTCAGGCACGGCTCCCTGTGGGTCGTCTCCACCCACCCCGTCCGGGTAACCTCTTATATACTGTGCCCAAACCCAATAGGTTAGTGCCACGTATACAGAGGTGATTGGAAGATAGGGTTGGTGGGCGTGTGCGTCATTTGCGGAAGCAGGATGTGAGCGCCATCTTGGCTCACTCGATGGGCGGGGGGAACTCTAGAGCAGGCTGCAGCGTGTCCACTAGGCCAAACCCGGAAAGCGGCTCTCTACATCTCCCCCTTTTTGTTTTTATAAGAGGCATGGTCCGTAGACCGTATTCTTGTACCCAGTGTCTCTATTGATGATGGTGCTCCCGTGGGCCTGAGTGGCTCACAACATAGTTTGGTGCTTTGGGGAGTCTGGACTAGGCTCGCGTCATCACACGACGGAGCCTCTGGCACCGACCAGAATGCTCACCTCATATAGAGACCGGAGAGTCCGTGAACTGGATACCACGTGACTCCTCCCTGCAGTGCTTCGCCTCGCAACTGGGTCAAGCGGGGATTATGAGAGCGACAGCCAGGGCATAGGAAACGCTGCGGAGGCCTCGGTGCAATGGCTAGAGCCAAGCCCAGTCTGGCCAGGACTGCGGCCGCAGCTCCACCGTCGAGGCGGCTAGGCGCGCAAAATTAACAGCCTCTGGTGCCTAGCTAAACACGGGTAGTGGCCAGGGAGCCTGCAACAAACCTTGCTGACAAGAGCTTTGCCCCAGGTGATTCAGACGGGCTATCTATCGAGGAGGGACGCACACCCACATTTGACTGGGAAGACATAGCTAACATGGTAGAAACACGTAGTTGCTGCTGTGTCTGGAACAAGCGTTCTAACAAACATTTAACAGTGACTAAGCCCACTAATAGTCCCACTGCCACGAGAATCCAAGTAGTCAAATTGGGCCAAGAGAACCATGAGGTGACTCGGTTCCACAGACTTTGTACAGTCTCGCCCAGTTTGGAAAGGTCGAAGGCAACGGGGGTTATTAAAACTGGTCCCCCTTCTAAACAATCGAAGGGTGACCGGCGCTTTCGTTGCTATCTCGTCAGTCGCCGCCGTCATCAGCAGAGTTGGAGGCCTGATCTGATGGTTCAGGTTGAAGGCTTGTTGGTTTTTTAGGCAACAGCTCCGTGGCCTCCTCGGGCGATGTCACGGTTCTCACCAGTCTTTCCGGAACCCACACTGGTTGACGTCCTGGCTCCTGGGGAAAAACACAAACAGAGCCTCTGGCCCAGCTGAGCACTGGGTCAGGGCCTTGCCATTGTCCTGACAGGACATCCTTCCAACGGACTAGACCTCTATGTGGAGGACTTGGAGTGGTGTGCTGAAGGGCAGGTGTCATTCCCTGTGCATTTTCATTCAAAAAATTATACGTAAACAAGGCTATAGACAGTTGAGCCTTTGGGGACAGGCCGTGACCTATTCCCCCTTTCTGTTTCTTTAGTAAGTCTTTGATGTCTAAGATGAAAATAGACCAATGCTCTGGCAGAGCTGAGAGAAGGGGCAACCCCATCTGAACAGGTCCTAAGGACTCCATGCAATTATTAATGGCTCTTAAATCATGTAACAATCTCCATCTGCCTGATTTTTTCTTTATGACAAATACGGGTGTGTTCCAAGGCGATGTGGAGGGAATGATATGGCTCTCTTTTAGCTGTATAAACACTAGAGTATGCAATGCTGACAGCTTTTCTTTTGGTAAGGGCCACTGAGGCACCCACACCGGGGTACTGGTCTTCCACTTTAGTTTTATAGGTGTGGGTGGGAGTCTCTCCTCAGTGGCCCCTAGGAAAAACCCAGGCCTCGTCTGTCAGAATTGGAGACAGCTTGTATAGGCCTTGCGCGCCCGTGCAATGAGGCTCCTAAGCCTTTGCCGGGGACATATCCCATTCCTTTTAACAAGCGCTTAGAAGTTGGAGAGCAGCCACTGTAATTACCTGATTCGGCCACCAGAGGGAGCCCGTGGTGAGGGTTTTTGGCGAGATCACCAAAACCATTCACCGGAAGCCGCCGCGTCCCTGCAGCAGGCGCTGGCGGGGCGGAAGGCTGCGTGGGTGAGACAGGGGGCCTCCCCCAATTGATCAGCGGAGGCGCGTCTGCACCCTCGGTCTCATCACCATCTGACTCTGAGTCAGAGGTGTCTGAACTATCGCTTGACTCTGGCGGCTTGCCTTTACGGGAGCCGTCCGCAGACGAAACTGACTGAGTTTCTTGGAGCGCGTGCCGTGCCTGCAGCAGGGCGGAAGACGGACTGAGGCCTGAAGTAGACTCTGCCTCAGGGCAAGCACGGACGGTTTCCCAGATAGGGACCAGGATCGGGTCCATACAAAGGCCCGTCCGGCGCGCCCGTTCTATGTCATTACCAAGTTTTAACCAAGAAGACAGACTAAGGCTCCCGGAGTGGGCGAACCAAGGTGCAAAAGCAGCAACATCGTCTAAGAACCGCAGGAGGGAACTCTTCCTAACCGAGATACCCCACTGCTTCAAAAGGGTCTTTAAGGGAGCTAACAAAGGTGAACTTCCTGACTGCCCCATGCTTGCAGTCGGCACTGTACTTTAATCAATCGGGGAGCTCTCCCGATTCACTGGGGCTACCTGAACGCCCACAGCCCTTAACTCTCACGTAATAGGAAGTACTCACCTTCTCGCGGTGATCAAGCGCGGGAAGTCCGCTGCGAACTCAAGAAGCACGTCCTCACCAGCTCGGGGAAAGGCAGCAGAAGGGTTCCCCGTACGGGCCACCACTTGTCCGCGACTTCTCGCTCAGCGTCAAGCCCCCGGCCGGCGGGTGAGACAATGAGGAGAGACAGAGAGACGCAGACAAATCCGCGCTGGTGAGAAACACAGGTCCAAGACACGTAGCAGTTGTAAGCACAGACCTTTACTGGAGTTAAGCTTGCATTCTCTGTTACAGGTTCCGCGCGGGCGAAATATCCCGCGGGGGAACAACCTCTATGCGGCCGTCAGGCACGGCTCCCTGTGGGTCGTCTCCACCCACCCCGTCCGGGTAACCTCTTATATACTGTGCCCAAACCCAATAGGTTAGTGCCACGTATACAGAGGTGATTGGAAGATAGGGTTGGTGGGCGTGTGCGTCATTTGCGGAAGCAGGATGTGAGCGCCATCTTGGCTCACTCGATGGGCGGGGGGAACTCTAGAGCAGGCTGCAGCGTGTCCACTAGGCCAAACCCGGAAAGCGGCTCTCTACACTATCCCAGGGCCATTGTAATTGATCTATACCACTTGCGTATGTACTGTGCTGATTTGAAAGGAAGCTCTTCCTTTGTACGTTGGCAGCAAATAACTTGTTTTGAATTCTGATAGGTCCAGAGCCAGAAAATTTTTTTCATTAGAGCAGAATATGCTTGCAACTAACTTTGATAGGAATTTAGACCGTTTCTAACTTTATACTTCATTTGTATTGTTACTGAAATGGTTTAAGGATTTCTGATATTGTGATGGAATTAGTGTATTCTGTATATGGGAAAATATGTCTTTTGTAGGGTTCAGAGGGTGAAATGTGCAGTTTGAAAGGATGATTTACTTTGAATAGCCATATTTTAATCTTAATCCTATTTTGTAAAGCCAGCCATTTCTTCTAATCCCTATTCAGTATGGTATGTTTGAAACTTTAATTAGACTATCTCTCTGGAGATATGACTCAATCAAGAGTGGTTATTAACCGTACTAGGCGGAGATGTGTCTCCACCCATTCCAGGTGGGTCTTGTAAGTTTACTGGAATCCTATAAAAGAGGAAACATTTTGAAGAAACAAGAGATTCTGAGAGAGCAGAAAGTTATAACCATGAGAAGTAGAGAGTCTACCAACCAGCAATCTTTGGAGACAGAAGGAAAATGTCTCCCAGGGTGCTTCATGAATCAGGAAGCCAGGAGGGAAAGCTAACAGATGATGTTGTTTGTACATGCCTTTCTAGATGACAGAGAAACCCTGACCATGTTTGCCATGTGTCTCTTCACTTGAGAGAGAAACCCTGAACTTCATTGGCCTTCTTGAACCATGGTATCTTTTTCTGGATGCTTTAGATTGGACGTTTCTGTAGGCTTGTTTTAATTGTGACATTTCCACAGCCTAAAAATTGTTGACTTGCAACTTTGAACGTTCCCCCTTTTAAAGACATTTCATTTCTGGTTTATTGCATTCCATAGCTAGCAAATAAGAACATGTATCAAACTCTGTTTTGGCTGGGAAATACAGACAATATGACTGTCAAAATATTGCCCTTCTAAAGACTCGGGAAACAACTAAATCTTAGATAATAGAGAGAAACTGACTTTCAGGGTATAACCATGAAGATAATCAAATGATCAGATACCAGTAAAAAAATCACAAAGCATACTAAAACTTAAGAAGAAAATGCCTAGTCAAAGAAACAGATCAAAAGTCAGAGGAGATTGAATGTGGTATAACTAATCAAAGATGTGCAAATATCCTGAATCAATTTGAAGGAAGATAAAGAAAATGTGCATAAATATATAAAGGGTATTAACAATACATTAGAAGAGCATAAAAAAGAGTTTGAAAGAATGCATGGAAAAAAACCCAGAAATTATGGAAATAAAAGACACTGAAGATGAAATTTTAAATATTCTACAGACACACCATAACAGATTTGAAAAGGTGGAAGACAGAAACAGCAAGATAAAATGCAGATCAATCAAATTAAAAAGACAAAATAACAAATGACTCAAAAATGGAAAAATTTGAGCAGAGTCTCCCAGAAAGGTGTGACAACACAAAATGTTCATATACGAACCATGTATGTCCCAGAAGAATAGAAAGGGAGAGGGGCCAGAAAGAATATTCAAAGAAATAATGGCTGAAAATTTCCCAACCCTTATAAAAGACATAAATATTCAAATACAAGACGTCCAACATACTTCAAGCAGAGTAAATCCAAATAGACCCACTCTAAGCCACATAGTACTCTGAATGTCAAATACCAAAGAGAAGTAGAAAATTCTGAAAGCAGCTAGCGAAACGTGGTTCACCACATACAAAGGAAGCAAAAAAAGACTAAATGCTAATGTATCATCAGACACCATGGACGTAAGAAGTTAGTGGTATGATTTAACTGAATTAGAGAAAAATTTCCAGTCAAGAATATTCTATCTAGCAATCCTGTCCTTCAAAAATGGGGGACAATTAAAATATTCTCAGATAAACATAAGCTGAAAGAGGTTGTTAATAGAAGACACCACATATTAATAAAAGGTGAATACTTGGTGAATGCCAAGAAGAAATAACAGTAAAAAAAATCTATGGTCCTAAACAAGGTGACCCAAAATATATGACACAGACACTGGCAAAACTGAAGGCAGTTAATAGACAACATACCACAATATCAGGACACTTCAAATACCACTCTTTCCAAAAGATGGAATGTCTAAACAGAGAATCAATAAAGAAACAGAAACTCTAAAAATATAATAAATAAACAAGCCCTAAAAGATATGTGTAGAAGATTGTACCCTGTATACATTCTTCTCAAGGGCTTGTGGAACAATCTCCAGGATAGACTTTATGCTAGGGCAGAAAACAGATCTTAATAATTTTTAATTGAAATTATACAAGCTATAAGTCCGTAACAAACAGAACCAGAAAATACAACGTATATGCAGGTTAAACAACACAATCTTAAAAATGTAGTGTGCCAATGAAGAAAATGCTAGGTAAATTAGTATATAACTTGACACGAATTAAAATGAGTCAGTGCTGACAGTGACATGGATAGCCTTAAATGCCTATGTTAAGAAGGAAAAAAGAACTAAATTGTATGCTCTAATTGAACAGCTGGAGAAACTAGAGAAAGAAAAGCAAACTAATCCCAAAGCCAACAGAAGGAAGGATATAACAATATTAGAGCAGAAATTAATGAAATTGAGAATAAAAAAGATTCAGTAAATTCAAAATGTTATTAATGCAAATAAAAAGAAACATTAGCTAGCTGACAAAGACAAAAAGAGAGAAACTGCAAATAAAATCAGAAATGAAAGGGAAGGCATCAACCCAGACATTGAAGAACTAAAAAAGATCATAAGTGGTTACTATGAACAGCTTCCTAAAAATGCACTTTTGTCCTACACCAACTCAAGAAATAGAAATCCTTATCAGATCAACCACAAGTAAAGTGATCAGATCTGTCATCAAAATCTACCAACAAAGAAAAGCTCAGGACTAGATAGCTTCAAAAGCAAATTTTATCAAGTATTCCAAGAATAGTTAATATCATTCCTGCTTAAACACTTTTAAAAAATTAAAGAGGAAAAACTACTTAACCTATTCTATGAAGCTAATGTCACCTTAGTACCAAAGCCAGATAAAGAAGCTACAAGAAAAGAAAACTCAAGACATATGTCTCTAATAAATATAGATAAATGTAGATTAAAATTTCCTCAGCAAAATGTTGTAAATAGAATCAAACATCATATTAAAGAATTAAATATCATGACCAAGTGGCTTTTACCTCAGGAATGCAAGGGTGGTTCAACACAGGGGATCAATTAACATAATACACCACATTAATAAATTAAAAGGGAAAATCCACATGATCATCTTGACTGACTCAGAAAAGGAATTTTGGAAAATTCAGCCTCATTTCATGATTAAAGCATTTCAAAATATACAAATTAAAGGAAACTTCCTGGACATGATAATGGGTATATATTTGAAACCTACAGCCAATATCATACCTAATGGTAAGAGTCTGAAAGCTTTCCCTCTAAGATCTGGAACAAGATGAGAATGCCAACTGTTACTACTACTACATTGCACTAGAAGTCCTAGTTACAGCAATTAGGTAAGAAAAAGAAATAAAAGATATTCAAATTGGAAATGAAGAAGTAAAACTGTAACTATTTGCAGAAGACATGATCCTTTATTTAGAAATTCCATAAAAATTACAACAAGCTACTTGAGTTCATAAAACTTTCAGGAAATTGGCAGGATATATTATCTACATGCAAAAATTCTATGGTGTTTTATAAACTGGTAATGAGCTATCTTGGAAGGTAGTTGTGCTAATTTGAATCTGTGTGGACTCAAGAAAAGCCATGACCTTTACTCCTCATTCAGTATTGCTAACTTGGAGGTAGCAAAATAGGAACGAGTTTTTATTGTTCCCATGTAAACATGACTCACCGGATTGTGAATATTAACTTTTGATTAGAGGGAGATATGACTCCACCCATTCCAGGTGGGTATTGATTAGTTTACAGGAATCCTTTAAAAGAGAAAGCATTTTGGAGGGAGTCCCCTTTTACAGCCATGACAGAGCCATTAAAACTTCAGGAGTTCACCAGTCAGTGACCATTGGAGATGAAGTAAGAGAATGCCTCTGGGGTAACTTCATGAAACAAGAAACCTGGAGAGAAAATTAGCAGAGGTTACCTTGTTCACCATGAACCTTTTCAATTGAGAGAGAAAACCTGAACTTCATCAACTTTTCTTGAGTAAAGGTATTTGTTGGTACCTTAATTTGGACATGTTTATAGATGTGATTTAATTGGGATATTTTCATGGCCTTAGAACTTAATAAATTTCCCTTTTTAAAAGCCGTTCCATTTCTGTATCATATGCTTACAGCTAGCAAACCAGAACAGTAGTCAAGGAAAAAGATTCAATTACTGTAATGCTTAAATATCTAGGAATAAACTTATATAAGGAAGTCCTTGACTTCTCACATCGTCTAGAATGGCCATTATTAAAAAAAAAAAAGAACTCTGCAAGTGCTGGACAGGATGTAGAGAAGTATGTACACTCATCCACTGTTGGTGAGAATGAAAAATGGTGCAATTGCTCTGGAAAGCAGATTGGTGTTTCCTCAGGAAGCTAAATATAGAATTGCCACATGGTCTAGCAATTTAATGCTAGGTATATATTCTGATGAATAGAAGGCAGGGAAATGAATGGAAATTTTTCACATTGTGTTTACAGTAGCATTACTGACAATTGCCAAGAGATAAAGATGGCCAAAATATCCATCAATGATGAGTGATTAAACAAACTGTGGGATATACGTATGATGTAATATTACACATCATAGTACACTAAAGTCATGATGTATGCAACAACTTTGATAAGGTTGACAATATTATAGTGAGTAAAATAAACCAGAGAAATAATGTATGTTCTCACTAATATGAACCAATTATAATAAAGAAATTCTGAGGGTTATAATTGGGAACACTGATTAGCAGGAGATAGAAAGATGGTAGAACTTGATGCTGAAAGATTACAGAACATTCAACCAGATTGGTTGTAAAGATCCAGAAATAGCACAGTGATATGTGATGATTGCACAATATTGTAAGCATACTGAAGAAAACTGAAGGTGATTATGGTTGAAAGAGAAAGGACAGGGGTTTGTATGAAGTCAGAGTGAAAAATAAAGGTAAAAATTAGGGCTATATGCAATAGTGAAACCTAGTGTGGGCAATGATGGTGATTGATTGTGCAAATATAAGAAAGTTCTTACTTAAGGATAACAATTAAATGTTACCATTGTATGGTCCTAAACAGTAGACAGTATATAGAAAAATACAATTAATGAAAACTAGGGTCTATGAGTAACAGTAACATTGTAGTATTCTTTTGTTATTTGTGACAAAGGCAACATACCAAAGCTAAATGCAATGATGAGGGATATATTATGGAGGGGCATGGGATTCTCATTGTTGGTACTGTTTCTCTATTTTATTCTTGTCCATTTTTCTTTTCTCCTCTTCTTCTCTCTTTGTGGAAAGAATAAAAATTTTCTCATTTATATACTGGTGAATGCATAAGTATGTGATCATACTTTAAGGATAACTAGGTGATTATACCACAGAGAAGAACGGAGTGACCCTTCTCAAGGTCAGTGTGGTGTGGCCATAGGAGTAAATGTCTTTCAACACCACTAGTAGACAAAAACTTAGAAGTAAAAGTAGGGACCAAATACGCATTTGCACTCAGGCATTGATGGTGGTATATTTTTATGATTTGCAATGGACAGGGGTGGGGTAAGGTACATTGACTGATGAATGGAAAGGTGATACATGCTGTCTAGTACAGTGGAATAATGAGTGGCTGCAGGAAGAAATGAAGCTGTGTGGCATGCAAGTAGAAAATAAACCTTGTAGAAATTATGTGGAATAAAATAAGCCAGAAAATTAATGGACAAATATTATATGGTCTCATTAATGTCAAATAAATATGAGCAAACCCTGAGAATTAAATTTGAGTGCATAGGTTCTCAGGGGATAGAAGTTGGCAGGGATTGGGCAATCAATGATTATGGAATACAGATGTTTAAATGACTCATTGTAAAGATTTTTTATTGGAAGCTCTTAGAAGTCACATCTAATCCTGAACTTTAACTGTTATTTCTAAATTCTGAGGTGCTCTACTCCTTACATATAACTTGCATTTCCCTGGAACAGTAGGTATTTTGGGGACACCTGAGACTCAAAATTCGTGTTCTGCAACTCTGAAACTCCACATTATTCCATTAAGCAACTGATAAAGAAGCAAAAATAGAGATCAGACTTCAATTGTTGATATGTACATAATGATCCTGGTTAGGACTAAGGTAAATCAAAATAAAGGTCGAAGGATGATATTGTCTGTATTTTAAACTTTCAACCTCTGTTCGAGACCAAAGGTTGAGATGTTTATTTGGTGAAACTTTAAATTTTCTGTAGCACATTATCTAATATAATCTGCCTAGTGAGTTAATAAATAAACCTAATTTCATGTAACCTAGAATAAAGAATGAGTTCTTACTATTCTGAGCAGGATAATGTAATAAACAGATACATTCCAGCATATTTTGGGGAAAGATAAAAACGTATTGACACAGTCACCTTAAGGAACTGTGTAAAAAGGTGGGTGAATTAAACATCCACACCTGGGGAAATCCTGATATTGTCTTAGGCAGTGTTTATCCCAAACTTAATAAACCAACACTTGATATTGAAGTTTGCCCTTTTGAAACTTATTTCTGGAATGACAAAGCTAAACCTGAATGCAATTATGCCTAAAAGTCACCCCTAGAGATCCTCTTTTGTTGTTCATATGTTGCCATCTCTTTTTAAGCCAACTCTACAAGTTAACTATCCTCCCCCATGTGAAGTTTCACATGACTCATAGGGTATGTATAAGTCTCCCTGAAAAATGTGGGAAATGACTCCCATGTATGAGTCTGGTCGTGGCATCATGGGATTGAGAATGACTAAAAGAATGGAAAGAAATGGAACAAAATAAAGTTTCAAGGGCTAAGAGATTTCAAATAGAAGTGCCAGAACATTCTGGAGGTTACTCTTACGCAAGTTTTAGCCAGAATTTCAAACAAATACAGTATGCCGTGCACAAACAAACACTATTCCTGAAAACCCTAGGGAGTGCCCAGGGTACTCCATATAAGTCTCTATAAAGTTATCACTTAGTACCTTTATTTTTCTCAGAAAATTAATGCCTTCATGTTATTCATAGTGCAGATAAGTACTGAAACCCAGAGGTAACATTCTCTCTAAGAATGTTCATTACTACACCCCAGAAGTTGAACTCCAATTTCCAGCATGATGAAAGCAAAATAGTCATTGTTCAGAAATCCAAGAATTTTGAGAGAAAGATCAAAGGAAAAGAAAGAGGTTTAACTGGGAGGTATAACTGGGAGGTTAAATAATAAACAACTGTGACAATTGGCTCATTATATAGGTACTCTTTTTAGATTTTACTGTTCTAGAATATCCAGAAGGAAATACCTGAATTTGTTGAGCTGCAATTTAGTAGCCCGTATCTTTGACAATGATTGTATAACTATATTGCTGAGAAAAGGGAGTTGTTAGTTTTTGCATGGATCGGTTTTGGAATGATTATTTTTATTCCACTGATTTTATGTGTGCTTATGTGTGTGTATGTGTCAATACCACATAGTCTTAATTAACCTACCTCTATTGTAATTCTTAAAATAGTTATATTTCAATACTAGATGTCAGTAACAGGGAGGGGTAGATTTCATGGGATGATTAGTGTCTTCTTTTTTCATTTAATTTCTTTTTCTGTAGTAATGCAAATGTTCTAAAAATGATAATGGTGATGAACATACAGCTACTTGATGATATTGTGAACCCAATGATTGTATATTTTGGATGGTCTTCTAGTTTTCTAGCTGCTGGAATGTGATATACCAGAAACAGAATGGCTTTTAAAAGGGGAAATTTATTAACTTGCAAGTTTACAGTTCTCAGGCAATGAAAATGCCTAAATTAGAACAAATCTATAAAAATGTCTAAATTATGGCACCAACAAGAAGTTACCTTCACTCAAGAGAGGCTGATGAAATTCAGGGCTTCCTTCTCAACTGAAAAGGCACATACTGAATAAGGTGACATCTGTGAGCTTTCTCTACAGGCTTTTTGTTTCATGAAGCTCCCTTAGGGGCATATTCTTTCTTCATCTCCAATGGTCTCTGGCTGTGTGGGTTCTCTTGGCTCTCCAAAATGTTTCCTCTTTTAAAGGATTCCAGTAAGATAATCAAGATCCACCTGGAATGGGTGGAGTCACATCTCCTTTTAATCAAAGGTTAATATCCACAATTGGGTGAGTCACATCACCATGGTGATAATCTAATCAAGTTCCCAAGATACAGTACTGAATAAGGATTAAAAGAAACAGCTGTGTCCACAAGATGGATCAGGATTAAAACATGGTTTTTCAAGGCACATAATCTTTTCAAACTGGCACACATGGGTTATATGACAGGTGAGAAAATCTCAATAGGAATATATAAGAGAAAAAAAGGCAAAAAATACATTGCTAAAAGATATAAAAGAATACCTGAACTAATGGAAAGACATTCCATTTTCATGTATTGGAAGGCTAAATGTCATTAAGATCTCAATTTTACCTAAATTGATCTACAGATTTAAGGTAGACCAATCAAAATTCTTACTGACAACTTTACAGAATTGGAGAAACTAATTTTCAATTTCATTTGAAAAGGTAAGGGGCTTTGAATATCCAAAATTAACTTGAAACAAGAAGAAGGAACTGGGAGGTATCATGCTTCCTGAATTTAAAACATATTATAAAGTCCCAATGGTCAACCCAGCCTTGTACTGGCATAATGATAGACATTTGCTTAATGGAACTGAATTTAGAATTTGGAAATAGACTCTCAGATATATGGTCAATTGATTTTTGGTCAGGCCCCCAAGTCCAGTCAACTGGGAAAGAACTGTCACTTCAATAAATAGTGATGAGATAACTGGATATCCATAATCAAAGGAATGAAAGAGGACTGCTATCTTATCACACCTTATACAAAAAATTAACTCAAAATGTTTCTAAGACTTAGATATAAGAACAAATACCATAAAACTCCTAGAAGAAAATATTAGGAAACAATTTCAGATCTAGTGATCTGTGGTAGTTTCTTAGACCTTACACCCAAAACACAAGAAATGAAAGAAAAAAATATTTAAATGGGACTTCCTCAAAATCAAATACTTCAGTACGTCAAAGGACTTTGAAAAAGGGTTGCCAAGGTAGTCATCTCAATGGGGGAAAATATTTGGAAACCATATATCTGATAAGGGTTTGATATCTAGTATGTATATAAAAAAATCCTAGAATGCAACAATAAAAAGACAAAGAACCTATTTTTAAAAAATGGGCAAAAGACATGAATAGATATTTCTCCATAGAGGAAAAATAGATGACTAAAAAATTATAGATGAAAAGAAGATCATCTCCACCAGCTTTAAGGAAATGAAAACTCAACTGCAACGGGATATCATATCATACCTACTAGAAAGACCACCATTAAAAAACATGAAACTGCAAGTAATTGAGAGGATGTGAGATATTGGAATTTTTATTCAATGCTAGTGGGAATGTAAAATATTACAGTCACTGTGGAAGACAGTTTGGAGGTTCCTCAAGAAGCTAAATACAGAGTTGCCTCATGACATGAAAATGCCACTATGTGGGATATTGCCAGATCTGAAAGCAGGTACATGAACAGGCATTTGGACACTTGCTCCAAATGGCATTATTCACAATTGCCAAATGATAAAAACAGCCTAAGTGTCCATCAACAGATGAATGCAGTAAAGAAATGTAATATAGACATAGATCATTTTCAAGACATTCAACACCCCTGCCATGTCCATGGCCATCCAGGCTGTGCTGTCCTTGTACACCTCCTGCCACACAATGGGCATTGTCATGGACTCTGGGGATGGGGTCATCCACACTGTGCTCATCTACAAGGACTATGCCATGCCCCACAACATCCTTCATCTGGACCTGGCTGGCTGGGACCTGGTGGACTACCTCATGAAGAGCCTAACCTAGTATAGTTACATCCTCACATCACAGCCAAGCAGGAGATCATGCATGATGTCAAGGAGAAAATCTGCTATTTCACCCTGGACTTTGAGGAGGAGATAATCACTGATGACTCATCCTCCTCCTTGGAGAAGAGCTAAGAGCTGCCTAACAGGCAGGCCATTACCCTGGGCAATGTGCAATTCTGCTGTATTGAGACCCTCTTCCAGCCCTCCTTTCTTGGCATGGAACACTGGGCATCCACGAGACTACCATCAACTCCATCATGAAGTGTGACATGTACAGCCACAGGGACCTCTACACAAACATGGTGCTGTCTGGCAGGCCCACCATGCACCCCAGCATCACTGATGGCATGCAGAAGGAGATAACAATGCTGGTGCCCAGGACAATGAAGATCAAGGTCATTGCCCTACCTTAGCGCAAGTACTCTGTGAATTGGTGGGCCATCCTGGCTTGGCTGTCCACCTTCCAGCAGGTGTGGATCAGCAAGCAGGAGTACGATGAGTCCTGCCCCTCTATCATCCACTGCAAATGTTTCTAGACAGACTGCTAGCTGTGTTACAACCTTTCTTGACAAAATCTAACTTGCATAGAAAATGATATGAGATTAGCATGGATTTACTTGTTTCATTTTATTTTGCTTTTTTGGTTTTTTTAAATTTCTGTTGTTTTTGGCACTTGCCTCAGGATTTGACAACTGAAAGAGTGAAGGCTTGCTTGGAACCAGCATCCCCAAAGTTCTACAAATGTGGCCAAGGACTTTGTACATTATTTTTTCAAGTCCTTCCAAATACCATGAGATGTATTGTTACAGGAAGTTTCTCGCCTTCCCAGAAGTTGCCCACTTCTCTCCAAGGAGAATGGCCCAGTCCTCACTCACATTCACACCAGGGAGGGTGACAGCTTTGCTTTTCTCTAAACTATGTCATCCAAATCAAAGAAAAAATTTTCTGCCTAAATACTTGTCCGTTTCTTATTTTAAATGGTCAACATCATGCCCTCTCCTTTTTTTCTGCCCTAACATTAAATGTTGGAAGTCTTTTGGTCTTCCTGGGAGTTGGTCATGTTGTGGAGGCAGCCAGGGCTTACCTGTACACTGACTTCAGACCATTCCAAAAAAAGTGCACACCTTAAAGGGGGAAAAATGAATGAATGTACTTGAGACTATATAAAGCATTTTTAGAATGTATTTAAGAATATATAAAATACATATTATAAAAAGTGATATGAAGCATTAAAACTAGCAAATGCTATTTGAAAATATACTTTAAGACCAACTACAAAATGGAATAATTCATTCTGAAAAATGTGTATCCATAATAGATTTAAAAAATAATTTCTACATATTTGTGATGGTAAATTTCATGTGTCAACTTGGCTGGATTATGGGGTGCACTTATTTAGTAAAGAATTGACCTGCTTGTGATGTGAAGGTATTTTGATATAGGATTGGCTGCCATAATTAGTTGATGGTGTCTGTGACTAAGAAAGGAGATAGGCCCCAGCAATGGGGTAGTCTTCACTCCAATCAGTTGGTGGTCCATTAAGAATTGAGGATTTGACAGGTCAGAAGAGGAATTCAGACTAAGGAATTCAGCATAATTTTTTTGGAGTTTCCAGCTTGCAGCCTGCCCTATGGGGTTCAGACTTGACTTGCCAGTCCCCATGGTCATGTGAACCAATTCTTTATTATGAATCTCTCTCTAAGTGTGTGAGTGTGTCTGTGTATCTGTATCTTGTTGGTTCTATTTGTCTGGAAAACTCTGACTAATATATCATCTGAAAACAAAAGGAAGATAATCCACAATAAAGGAATACAAATAAAGAATTACATATTAGTAACCTCATGTGGTAAATTATATGCTGTATTACATTATATACAGTGCTGTTTATAACAAAGTAAATACAAGTATAAACAACACCAATTCTCATACATACAATAAATAAAAGCCCTGACAGTGCACAGTTAGACAATTATGTGGGGAATTGGAGGCTCCATTCAAGTTTGTTGGGGATGTTACTGACTTAATCCCTTCAGCAGGTGATAGTCACATTGGCTAACCTTGAAGATGTATGACTATGAAGATCCAGCAATTACACTCTTTGTTTTCTATTAATAACAATGAGATTTCCTAAGTTTATTTATGGCAATATTGAGAGTGGAAGGAAAATATTGGAAACAAAAACTCCCCAAAAATGTGGTAGGGGTTAAAGTTAAGTCTAGTGTATTTACACAAACAAATAATAAAATTATAAAAGTGAATGAATTAGAGGTACATGTGTCAGCAAGATTTTTCATAAACATTTATTTGATGGAAAGGAAAGATGAAGTATTTTGTATAATGCATATTGATATGTGTATACATATTTAAAACACAAAGTAAGTAATATAGTGTTAAAAGCATGTAAGTATATGCTAATTTAAAAATAGTATGTAATGGAAAACAAATGATATTTTATTGTATCAGGTTTATACTTATTTGTAAACTAAAACCCAAAGAAAAATGTAAGCACAAGATAAAAGTGCTCCATCAAATCTTTGGAGAGTTGGAGTGATTAGATCTCACTTGACTGATTTGTAGTGATTAGGTTGGCACAACAGTAAGAATATCTTGATTGAGTACAAAAGTCCATAAGACTAAGGAAATTCTCCCTAAACCTCAGCCTTCTTCATTCATCCTGGTAGTCCCACTGTGCCCAGTGGATTTTGCCCAGTCCACACACCTGAGCTTCTAGAGACAGGCATGGAGACAACAGGTTGGGAATTATAACAAGTTTGGAACTTGGTATTAACTTAGAGAAATAGGAGTAGGGGAAATATATCATAGTGCAATTTTGCCATTGAGGCATAGATTTTAATTGCTTAGTAGAATTACTTGAGACAGAGCTTGATTCAGTAAATACTTCAGAAATTCAAATAATTAGGTGAAAATCAGAATGTCCAAGAAATTCTCACCCAACATGTTTATATGTATGGGGTGATAGATGAGCAGTATTATAGGCCTAATGCTTTTGACTAAGAATCCTTGAAAGACTGTGAGTGATTTATTTATTCATTCTTGATTCTAATATAGTCATTGTTCAATTGTTCTGAGGTCATGGAAATGGGAGGTACTAAGCATAAAATAGAAAATAAAACATACCAAACCTCAGATGTGGAGCTCTGACTCTAATAGTGGAGTCAATAATTTTTCTATCTTAAGTTACAGTTGGAACAATTGCATCCACACATCTCAACTTTAGTAATTTAGATTTTGAAGTGTAAGGAAGACTTTATTTTAGATGTTCGTGTATGTTTGCCATAGGATTAGCTACACCATTCCTCAGTCTTCTTTCCTTTCCTATGGTCTTTCTTTTCCTAATACATCTTTTATGATAAATGCTCTTATGACCCCTTTTGTTAAATGTATTCAATTGGCTCATAGAAAGAGATAATACAATTTGCGATTACATTCTATTTCCTTTTCTCTACTAGATCCCATTTACTTTAAACTAATCCACCCTCTCTTTTTGTTTCTTTTAAAATATTTTTTCCTTTCATTTTATAAGATGAATATTTACTATAAATGTCATCTTTCTTTAATAATATAAGCATACATAGAGAAGGACATTTACTTTGGTCCTAGTATTTGTTTTGCTTCAAGTTTTGCCAAAAAGTGCATTTCTTTTCTGTTTTCTCAAGAAATGATGAGTTAAATTTGCATCTCATTTTCTTGTCTAGAACATTTAAGGACTGTGTTTTATATTACAAATATAATTAAAGTATTTTAAAGACATAATATAATGTAATTGTAGGCAATTTTGTTAAATTATTGCTAAGAGGTTGTATAGGCTATAAAAGGTCTAGTGTTTTAATATATTGAATTTTCTTTGATACAAATTACATGATAAATACTTGTGAATAATTTGTAATACAATGGAAGTGGTGATTTGATAGGTGTATGTAAGAGAGAATTATTTTCATAGTTGGAGAATTTACTGGGTACACTGGTCTGAAGGGCCTAACTTAGAAGAGGTAGGGCATCAGACAAAATTCTTAGGAAAAACAGAATTGAAGGAGCTTATTATAAGTAGCTGATATCACTTAGCAGCACGAAGAGGAGTCCCTTTGTCAGAGAGCAATAGATGTCATCAGTGGGTTGGGGTCTTTCATAGCTCCAGGTTCTGTCTTATCTCTGACTAAGAACTGTAGGGGGTAGTTATGCAGGATATGTGCAGAAGGAAGCTCTAAGTGGGTATAAATATGTTTATTTGAGCCATATTTAAAATATTCATGAGTGTTTGAATTTATATTTTATTCTGTCAATCTTTGGGCCTATGACCCCAGGCTACTGTGAGGAATAAAACACATCAGACTAACTCCACAAGGGTCAGCTTTTTGTATCAGGGTAATACTAGTCAGATTAGTTAGGAAGTAATCTCTCTGTCTTTTAAAGATTTTGTGAACAATTTGTATTAATTTTTAATTCTTCTTTAGAATGTTTGTGTTATTCTTCGATGAAGTATCTCCATTTTGACTTTTATTAGTGGGATTCATTATTATTATCACTAATTCAATCTCTTTATTATGATAAGTTGATTTAGTTTTCTTTATTTCTTCTTAAGTCACTTTTGGTGTTTTCTATCCTTCTAGGAGTGTACACATTTCATCTAGGTTATCTCATTTGTGGGCATATGATTGCTTATAATATTCTGTTTTCTTCCTTAAAGTTTGTATTGTCCCCTAATGAATTCTTGTTTTAACACTGATTTCTTTGTCAATCTCTCTAAAGTGGTTAATTTTTTGATCTTTTTAAACAATGATTCATCAAGATTATTGTTTTACTCTGTCTTCTATTCTCTGCTTCATTCATTTCTGCTATAATTTTATTTTTTCATTTGCCCTGTTTGTTTTTTATTTTCGTTATTTTATTTCTAGTTTTTTATGATTATTGATGTATTTCATATTTTCATGTATTTACATCTATATATTGTATCTCTAAGTTTTGCTTTCACTTCATTCTATAAGTTTAGTTATGTTGTGCTATTAAATTTAATTCATCTGAAAATTTTTCTAACTTCATTTCTAACTTAGTTTTGACACATTAGGAGTGCTCTATTCAATTTCCACATATGTGAGAATTTCCCACATCCTCTTCTGTTATTAATTTTTACTTACATTCATGTGGTCAGAGAACATGCTGTATATGATTTCAATTGCTGCATATTTTTGAGACTTCTATTGTGATCTTTCATATTAACTAACTTAGAGAATGTCCAAGTGCCCTTGAGAAGAATATGTATTCTGCTATTGTTGGATAGAGAATTCCATAGATGTATGTCATATTAACTCATATAGAGAATTATACAAATCTCTAATTCTTTGTTGGTGTTCTGTGCAGTTCTCTCCATTATTGGAAGTGTGGTAAATGTATCCAACTATCATTTTGGAATTGTTTATGTTTCCCTTTATTTCTGTCAGCTTTTATGCATGTATCTTAGAGTTGTATTTCTAAGAGTATGCAGGTCTAAAACTCTTCCTAGGGGATTGAGAGTGCTATCCTTCTTTTTCTCTGATAAGAATTTTTCTTAAATTCTATTTCATCTAGTTGGTATAACTACTGCATCTTTATTTTGGATACTGACTTCATTTTTTAAAATCATTTTTTCCTTCATTTTTAAAAAATTAATTGTGTCTTTGGTTGTAAAGTATGCCTTTTGCAGAAAACATATAAGTTGCTCTTTGGTTTTGTTGTTTTTGTTTCTTTTTTAAATTCATTCTGACAATTTCTGACTTTTGCCTGGAGGGTTTATCCTACTTATACTTAATATTATGATACTTAAGCTGGCTTACATATATCGTTTTTACCTATTTTCTGATTTTTTGTCCCTGTATTTCCTCATTACTGTCTTCTTTTTGCAAAATTCATATTTTGTAGTATATCATTTAGTCCCCTATTGTTCTTTTAATGTATATTTTTGAATCATTTTCTTAGTGGCTGCCTGGGGATTATAGTTCATGCTTTAATAAAAACAATTTAGTTCAGATTAACATCAACTGAAATCAATCTTATACAAAATGTTGTTGCTTTATAATTTTGTTTCCTACTCCCTCCTCCATTCTGTCAGTGTAATACAAATGGCATCTTTATATAAGCCCATATGTAAGGTTTTATAATTATTGCTTTTTGTAGTTGTGTTTTAAATCAGATAGAAGTCATGATAAAAATGCATTTTCATTGTCTTATATATATATATATATATATTAATCTTTATTTTTGATACTGGTGATGCATTTTCTCCTTTTCTTTTCATTTCACTTTTTTCTTTTCTTTTCTTTTTGCATTTGAAGTATTGTTCAGTGTTTTTTAAACATAGTCTGAAGAACTCTCTAGTATTTCTCATAGGGCAGTTCTCCTAGTGGCATATGCTCAGGTTTTATTTTTCTGCAATGGCCTGAATTTATCATTTGATTTTGAAGGACAGTCTTGTTGCACATAGAATTCTTCATTTTCAGCTTTTTCCCTTACTACTTTAACAGATCATCCCACTGACTACTGCAGTCCATGTTCCTTATTAGAATTCAGCTTTTAATATTTTTGAGAATGTATCATACATGATGAGTCACTGTTCTCTTTCACCAATCAGAACTTGTCTTTGTCCTTGACATACAGCAGTTTGACACTGGTGTATGTAGGCATGGACTTCTGATTTTATCTTAGTTAGAGTTTATTGAGGTGTGCAGGTGAATGTATTTCATCAAATTTTTGGAATTTTCAGTCATTATTTCTTCAAATACTCTTTCTGCCTTGTTGTCTCTCTCTTCTCCTTATAGAATTCCTGTTGTGTGTATATTTGCATTTTGTGGTGACCCATAGATTTTGATTGTAAACCACAGGCCACTAAGGCTCTTTTAATTTTGCTTTTGCCACTCAGTGTGGATATACTCAATGACCTCTCTTCAAGTTCACTAATTTTTTCCTTCTGCCACTTCAAAAGGACTGACTGGTTCCATATTTTGTTAAATTCTCACATGGGACACTATTCTCTGGGTTCTCATTTTCTGGAAGCCCAGAATTTTGAGACCCTCAAATTCTGACTTCTTTGTACCCAAGAGTTTAATTGTCAGTTTTTCTCTTTCTTGTCACATTTCAAAGTAGGTTGCAAAGAGGAATCAGGTCACACTTTCCACATCTAATTCATAAATCTCTTCTGCTAAATATCCAAGTTCATGGTTTTTAAAATCTTCCTTCTAGCCAAAACAGTAGTCAATTTTTCCAGATTATATGCCATTTTAACACAAGGGTCACCTTCTTTCCTGTTGTGATAACACATGCATCATTTTTGTCTAAGACTTTATCAGAAGTATCTTTAGAATCCACATTTCTACCAACCGTCTCCTCACAGCATTGTAGGACTTTTTATTTATTTATTTAATTTTGTATGGGCAGGCATCGGGAATCAAACACAGGTCTCTGGCATGGCTGGCCAGAACTCTGCCTGCTGAGTCACTATAGCCTGCTCTGTAGGGCTTCTTTATCAAGTTCCTCACAACTTTTCCAAAAGTTTCCCCTTATCCATTTCAAAAGTCATTCCAACATGTTTGATATTTGTGAGCTGCAGTACCCCACTCTAGTACCAAAATCTGGTTTAGTTTGCTAAAATTGCTGGAGTGCAATATACCAGAAATTGAAAGACTTTTAAAAAATGAATTTATCGAGTTGCAAGTATACAATTGTAAGGACACGAAAATGTCCAAATTAAGGCACCAAGAGGTTATCTTCCCTCAAGAAAAGCTGGTGCCTCCAAAACAGCCATACCATTTGGAAATTCATGTGGCCGATGCCTCCTCGGGTCTTTGGGTTCTGGGCACCTCTCTCAGCTGAGATGACACATGTTGACATCTGCTAGCTTTCTCTCCTCACTTCACATGGTTTCCCAGTGGGCATCTTCCCTCTGTATCTCCAAAGATAGGCTCTATGGGCTCTGTTTGTTTTGAGCTTTTTCCAAATGGTCAGCCCTTAAAGGGTCCAGTGAACAACCCCACTTTGAATGGGTAGAAATATATCTCCATGGAAATGATCTAATAAAATTTACCACTTATATTTTTGTGGCTCATATCTCCATGGAAACAGTCAAAGTGATCCCAAACAGCAACATTGAATGAGGGTTAGAGAACATTGCTTTCCTGGGGTACGTGAGTTTACAATGGAAAAATAGTCATTTTCTATCAGTAATTTAAAGCTATTCTCTCAGAGATTTTCCATTGTATTATTTCCAGTGTAAACCAAAAGAACTTCAGTATCAGCTTATCTTTGTCTGTTTCATGTTTCTTTTGGTGTTCATGGTCATTGTATAAATCTTCTTTTTTTTTTTTTTTTTTTTTTTTAAAGACAGAGAGAAGGAAGGAAGGATGGAAGGAAGGAAGGGAGGAAGAAAGGGAAACATCTTTAAACATTTTCTTGTTTTATTGTATTTTGTTTGTTTGTTTGTCTTTTACATGGGCTGGGGCCGGGAATCGAACTGAGGTCCTCCAGCATGGCAGGCAAGCACCTTGCCCGCTGAGCCACCGCGGCCCGCCCACTTCTTTTTAAGGATGTGTTTTCTTGTAATGAGACTTTCTATATTTTATCCCTGTTTTCTTATGCTTGTAGAATTTCCTGGATCTCTAATTTTATAACTAATATTGAGTTTGGAATATTTTCAGCCTATAGTTTTCCAAATACATTTCACTGTCACCCTCAAATTGTTGCCCCCTTTACAGACTCTAATAAGTTATAGTACACAACTTCATGTTTTCCCATAGCTCACTGCTATTATTTTTTCATTATTTTGGATTATTTTACTCAGAGTTTATGTTGGATAATCGCACTGGCATGTGTTTGAGTTTAATTTTTTTTTTATTCTGATGAATCTAATTGTGGCAGTTATTCTTTGTCCTGCAAATAATCTGTGCAGGAAGAAAAACATTTGACAGAAAGTTAGAAAGCAAGGAAAACTCTGTCTCCAGCCAGAGTCCTGAGTTTATTTTTGTTCACTATTTATGGGGTCAAGGATCCATTTCCAGTTAAGCTATCCTTCGATCACCAAGGACACTTCCCAATTGCCTTGAGGAAGTATCTTTACTTTAAGAACAAAACAGGAATTTTCCTATGTGTAGGAGGAGATATTCCAGATAATCAAATGCCACAGATAGGCAAAGCAGACAGATATGCAAATGGTACAGTTAACCGAAACAGACATATGCAAATGGACAGGTCAGCAAAAGCAGACTGATATGCAAATGGCACAAATAAGCAAAGCAGACAAACATCTTGAACTATTTTAAGCTCTCATGCTATTTTCAGCATCAAGTCTATGAGCAGATGAACAAGCAGACAAGCACAACTTGTCTTGTTTTTCCACCGATTGAGGACATGTAAACACACAGCAACCAGACAAATGCTTTAACCATATCCTCCCCACATCTAATCTGCCACAAATCACATCTAGGGTAAGTTTCATTTTAGACATTGTAATTTTCATCTCTAAAAGTTTTACTTGTATCATTTTTCCTTCTTCCTGGCTTCTACTTATCTTTTTCAATATTTGAGATACTGTTAAAATAATAATTTTAGTGTTCTCTGCCAATTCTAAAGCCTTGTGTGATTTAATTTTCTTTACTTTTTTTAAACATTCTTATTAATTAAGTCTACAGTTTTTATCAGGCTTCACTCTTTGGATGCAACGTTCTATGATGTTGACAAATGTGTAATATCATGTATCCTCCAATGCAGCATCATACAGTATAGTTCTACTGTCTTAAATATGTCCTGTACATTGCCTATTCATATCTGCCTCTGAAACTGCCACTGGTAATCTTATTTTCTCTGCTGCTTTATCTTTTTCAAAATGTCATGTAATAGAAACCATACTATATATAGCCATTTCATACTGACTTCTTTCATTTAACAATATGCTCTTAAAGTTCCCCTGTGGTAATTTTACTTGATTTGATGGCTCATTTCTTTTTACAGTTTATTAGTATTACATTGTTTAGATGTGCCATAGTTTATTTACCCATGGAAAGGCATCTTTTTTGCATTCAAATTTTAGCTATTAGGAATAAAACTTCTTTTAACATGTATGCATAGATTTTGATGTTTACATAGTTCTCCAGATATTATTTGTGTACACTAGGTGGATAATATGTCTATGGTTAGGTTCTTAGGAACTTGGCAAACTGTCTTTCAAAGTGGATGTACAATTTTGAATTCCCACTGTAGTGAATTAAAGTTCTTACTGCTTCACATCCCCATTGACATTTTGTGTTGTCAGTGTTTTGGGTTTCAGTCATTCTAAAGTGCATGTATTGCCATCTCATTGTTTTTCTCATTTTCAGCTTCTTAATTACATATGATCAGGCATATTTTTTAACATGCTTGTTGCTACCTGTATATTTACTTCATCATGTGTCCTTTCAGCTCTTTTGGCCATTTCGTAATTTGATTTCTTTCATATTGGTAAATTTAAGAGTATGTTTATTTTTAATGCAGGTACTTTGTTACATGTGTGCTTGGCAAACTTTTCTCCTAGTGCTTAACTTGTTTTATTTATTCTCTTAAATGTGTTTTTCATGAAGAAAAATTTTTAACATTAATGAGGTTCAACTTCTCAAGTTTTCGTTCATGGATAGGGCTTTTTTATTAGGAGGATTCATGCTGTGACTCTTTTCAATGAATTTGATGAGGGCTCTGATTACACAGGAACCCTCAGTGATTAATATGGTAAATAGGGGACCAGCTAGCAGCAGGATCTGGTTAGTCCAGTTTTAGTTTGTTTGTTTTTTGTCCTGGTTTCAGACCCGCTTTCTATGTTCCCTTTCTTGCATAACCAGCTGCTTTCCAGCCTTGAGTAAGTTGGTGTTTTCTTCCAGCACCATAATGAATGGGGGATGAGAGGGGCGACAAGCAGTTTGTCCTTTTGGGGAAGTGTTAGGTGCCCTAGCATGGCATGCTTGGCAGCTGAATCTGCTTTTCAGTTGCCTCTCACCATTAAAAAGTTGCATTTTTGATGATCATTGCAATGAATAACTGCTACAGTGGTGGGGGCCCATACAGCTTCCAACAAAGCTAGAATTTCTGGTCCATATTTAACATGCTTTCCACCAGCTGTCATTAGTCCCCGCTCTTTGTATGATGCCCCATGTACATGTAGGGGTGTCAATGCATACTTTGAGTCAGTATAAATATTAGCTTCTTGTCCTGCTGCTAATTGTAGACCCCAAGTGAGCACTATGAGCTCAGCTTTTTGGGCTGATGTTCCCACAGGCAGGGCTTCTGCCTCTAAAACGTCTGCTAAAGTAACAATGACATATCCTGCATAGCGCACTCCATCTTTTATCATACTGCTCCCATCAGTGAACAGTTCGATGTCAGGATGTTTTAATGGTTGATCTTTAAAGTCAGGTCGGCTGGAGTAGACTTCGTCTACAGTTTCCATGCAATCGTGTTCTGGGGCTCCTGGCAGCATGGGCAGCAGGGTGGCTGGGTTGAGGGTCTGACAGACTTCAAGCTGTAAGTTTGGGGTTTCACATAAAGTAGACTGATACTTGATGAGCCTTGCATTTGATAGCCAGAGATGCCCTTTTTGTTCCATGAGGCTGGTGACTGAATAGGGGACCAGCACAGTTAGCTTCTGCCCGAATGTGAGCTTCCCGGCTTCGTGAACCAGGAGGGCAGTGGCTGTAACAGCTCTCAGGCAAGAGGGTAACTCCAGTGCTACATTGTCTAGTGGTCTGGAGAGATAGGCAACAGGCCTTTTCCACGATCCAAGGGTTTGGGTTAAAACCCCAATGGCTGTTCCTTCCCGTTCATGGACAAACAGGGTGAAAGGTTTTTCTAAGTCTGGGAGGCCTTAACTTGGGGCTTGCATAAGCAATGCTTTTAGACATTGGAAAGCATACTCCTGCTCAGTTTCCCATTAGAATGGGTCCCGATCACCCCCCTTAGTGGCTTCATAAAGGCGCTTGGCTAAGACAGCATAGTTCAGAATCCAGACTCTGCAGAACCCGGTGGCTCCTAAAAAATTCTCTAATCTGTTTTTGGGAGGTTGGTGTGGGGATTGTACAAATTACCCGCTTGCACCCTGGCCCAAGGCTTCGGGTTCCCTGTTGCAAGTAAAAACCTAGATATTTGACCTGCTGTTGGCAGAGTTGGGCCTTTTTACTAGACACTTGGTAACCCGCTTATCTAGGTGGCGGTGGAGATGCTCCATCCCTTGTTTACAGTTGAGAGACTTGGCAGCAAGCAGGAGGTCATCTACATACTGCAGGACAGTACAGTTATAATTTCTGGCTTGGAATGATTGTAAGTTTTTCCCCAGTGCTTGCCAAAAAATAATGGGAGAATTCTTAAACCCTTGAGGCAGCTGGGTCCAGGTGTATTGCCTTTTGTTTCCCTCATAGGGCCTTTCCCATTCAAAGGCAACTAGCTCCTCACTAACTGGGGCTATTCATATGCAGAAGAAGGCATATTTTAAGTCCAAACAAGAGAACCAGTTAGATTTCCCTGGAATCAGCCTGAGGAAGGTGTATGGATTTGGAACCACAGGATAGATCGTTTCTGTGGCTGTATTAACTGCTCGCAGGTCCTGGACAGGACAGAATTCCCCGGTTTGAGCTTTTTTCATGGGCAGCAGTGGAGTGTTCCATGGAGAGTTGCACGGTCGGATGAATCGGTGTGCTTCTAACCGCAGCAAGTGGCTTTGAATCCCTTCAAGAGCCTTTTGAGGGATCGAATACTGTCACACTGCCATGGGGTGAGTCATGGGTTTCAAAGCAATTATTACTGGAGGAAAGTTTTTGGCTAAGCCTGGTGGGTTATGCTCTGCCCAGACACTCGGTATGTCTGGGAATGGTAGTTTAGGGGAAATTTCCCCTCCATTTTTGAGCTTCTCATGCAGCCACCACTCTTCTTGTGTAGTTGTAGTTAAAGACGGGATTTTCTGTGGGCCATTAATTTTCAGTGAGTCTTTTCCTCCAGGGCCAAAGGTAATTTGGGCATGCAGCTTTCTGAGGGGGTCTCGTCCCAACAATGGCAGCGGGCATTCAGGCATATACAGAAACTGGTGGGACACAGAGTGGCCCCCAACGCTACACACTCTGGATTTTAGGAACAGCCTTCTTTGTATTACACCTGTGGCACCCACAGCATCTATCATTCGGCCAGAAGATGGGCAAATATTTCCCAGGGGCTGAGTCACTACAGAGTGCTCAGCACCAGTATCCACCATGAAGTTCATTGTTTGGTCCCCTAATTTCTCTTCAACCATGGGTTCCCAGGGACCTAAAGATATGGAACCCGGTCAGTCCTAATCAGAGAGTTCATCAGCAACCACGGCAATGGTGTTGGGGTCCAGATGAGGTCTGGGGCTAATGTTCTGCCTCTTTCTACCTGCTAGTGAGGTGGTTTTATTCGGACAGTCGTTCTTCCAGTGCTCCTCTTCTTTGCAATAACCATACTGATTCCGTCCTAAGGGCGCTCGGGCTTGCCGCATTTTTCTAGATCGGGGACCCTGATCCCGCTTCTCAAAGGCAGCAGCAATTATTTGAGCTTTTTCTTTGAATTCTCACTTCCTTTCTTTAGCTTCTACCTGGTCTTGATTGACAAATACCTTTGTGGCTACCTCCATCCGTTGACTTGTGCTCATCCCTGCAAACCCATGTAGCTTTTGGAGCTTACACCGAATGTCAGGGGCTCCCTGCCTTACAAAAGCAACATTGATTAGAATTTGGCTCTCTGGGGCTTCAGGATCAAATGGTGTATATTGGTGGAAGGATTCCATCAGGCGCTCAAGAAATTCGCTTGGAAGCTCATCTGTCTTCTGCAAGACCTCTTTGGTTTTGGTCATGTTGGTGGCCTTTTGGCTGCCTTTCCAGAGGCCCAGGAGTAGGGCTTCATGAAACCTTTGAAGGATCTGCAACCCCACATCAGTTTTTGAGTCCCACTCTGGGTCCTCTCCCAGAAAACTTCAGGCGGCATATTGGGCTGTGTCTAGGTTACCATCAGGGGCGTTCTCCTCCAGGTGTTTCCTCGCTGCCCCTACCACACACCGATGCTCCTCAGTGCTGAGAAGAGTTATAAGTACTTGATTGCAGTCAGGCCAAGTGGGTTGGTGGGTCTGGATAATGGACTGGAACAAGTCAATCATCGTCTGGGGATTCTCAGTGTAGGACGGCGTGTGATTCTTCCAGTTTAGCAAGTCAGTAGAAGTGAAGGGGATATTTAAGAAGTTTCTTTTCCCTTCCTGAAAGCCTCCCTGGGCATTGACATAGGGAGGGCCTCGGGTCTCTCTCAGAGGCATTAAGGGTGTGGCTGTGGGTGGAGCAGGTACAGCCGGCAGGAGTTGCAACTAGAACATCTGTCTTAGACAATGACTGTGCAATAGGGTACATTATTCTGAAGTTAGGGCTAAATTGTTCTCTTTTCTGTTTGTACTACTTGGCTTATAATAGTGTTCTATTGCCTTATTGATCTTCTTTATAGATGTTCTATTCATTTTTTAAAGAGTTGCAGTGTAGTTTCCTACCGTATTGTAGATTTTCCTTCAAATCTGCTGATATTTTGCTTCACATATTTTGTGGTTCTGCTGTTAGATTCATAAATTTATGATTGTTACTTCTTCTTTAATTGATTATTTGCCTATTTATATTATCTTTCTTTGTTCTTGTGAGAGTCTTTTGCTTAATGTTTATTTTACCTGATAGTATATTGCTGTTCCAAGTATCTTTAGGTTATTATTTCCGTGGAATATTTTTCCATTGTTTTCTATTTCAACTTAAATTGCATCTTTGAATTTAAGATGAGGGTTTTATGAACTGTATGTATTTATTCTTTTTTATCCATTCTGCCAATCTTTGCCTTTTGACTGGAGATTTAAATCATTTGCATTTAACATCAGCTGACCTTCTCTCTAGGCCCCTAGTTTAAAATGGCTTCCCCTGTGTGTTTTCTTTTTGCATCACCAAACATCTGGGTCTGTGTAAGCTCTGTGCTTTTGAGCTCCTTCTGATTTCTCTTTTAAAGCCCTCAGTTGACTATATTAGACACCATTCATTGTGGAAAACAGTCTCCCCAAGTGATTGCAGAGGCAATCAGCCTCAAATGAAATCAGTGTACTGATTATTTAAGTCCACAGCAACAGATAGATCAGTACTTCCTCAATCAACACCAGCACCTGGTGAAGTTCACACATCAATCTGTCACAGTGTCCACCTGTTGTCAACCTGGCAACTATACACATCATCTTAAACCATACATGATTTCTTAATTGAAAGCATTAGGAGACATATATTTCACTGAAAAACATTCAGCTGTCCTGCATATAACACATTAATTTTTTCTGTATAAAAATACATACATTTCATCATAAGATCACAAAAGACTTAAACCATTTCAGTAAAAAATTAAATTCAATACCAACTAAAACAGTAATACAAAAATTTCATCAAGTCGGTATCAGCTATGATCAATCCTAAGGAAAAATTCTTCTCTGGTTTTGGAGCTATAAAACTCAGAACAAATTACTTGCTTCCAATATTTAAAGAAGGAACAGTTAGTCATATGATAAATGGTTTGATTTCCATAGTGAAAAATTGGAAGGAAAATAGGGGTCCGCTGGATCTAAACTGTTCCAAAACCCTGAAGAGCAAACTCCATTAGATTTCAAAGCCTGAGAGTCATTTATTCTCAAGGCTTTAGAAAATGTCATCTCCACTTTTTGCAAGAACTTATGCAGCAGCCCTGCTTTCACCAAACACTTGGATATGGGGAGATCACAGTTTTTGTCTCCACCTCCCCCCAGAATCTAGGTTGTACCAATTCCCTGACATCTTCAGTGCACATGCTCAAATCCTTCAGTGGCAGCCAGACTCTGTACAACCCCAGGGGAATGTGCTCCATCTTCTCTGATGCCTGAGATCACAAAACTCTCCTGAACATTGAGAAGGAAAGCCCACTCAATCCCTCTGGGTCAAACTCATCCATTCCACATGCATGGGTAGATCTTCTCTCCTGGTCTCAGTTGAAATGCTTCAACCTTAGCATCCATAATTCTGCCTTTGAATCTATTTTTCATTAAATCTGTACCTTTTCTGTTACATTTAGTCTAGACTGGCTGTGATTTCATTTGCAGGTCCCAAAAATATTTGTTGACTTGGCATATATTATATAGAAATCAAAGCCATCAGACAATAGGATCTTCCATAAATCCTTTCTGGATAGCTCCATCAATAATCCTGGCTTGTCCTGAAATGACTGACTTGTCCTATGTTTGATTAAATCTTCCTGTGGGGCACTTTTCCCTATGGTCTTCTTCTCTAGGAGACCAGAATTTTTCAGATCATAAACTTCTGGTTTCATTGTAACCCAAGAGTTGACCTCTCTGCTTATCCCTTTCCTGTTTCATTTTGTTGCAATCTGCAAGAAGAAACCAGACTGCATTTCCCAAATTTTATTTGGAAATCTCTTAAGCTAATTAGCCCAGATAATTACATTCAAATTCTCCTTTCCAGCCAGCACCAGAACTTAATTTTGCCAAAGTTTCTGGCACTGTAAAACAAAGGTTGGCTTCCTTCCAATTTTCAGTGATGCATTCATTATTTTTACCTAAGGACTTATCAGAAGTTTTTCTAAAG
>NW_027518245.1:0-71261 GCF_023851605.1 Tamandua tetradactyla | reverse complement strand
GAAAAGACAAATTTAACATTACTACCTACTGAATTTCATCCTTAGGAAAACCTGGTTCTGTTACCTTGAATAATTCAGAAACCAGACAATAATATGATTTGAATATTAATTCTTTGCTTTATTATTTTCACAACTGCTTATATAAGGATTTTAACTACTTTTAACTATGATGTGAAATTTAGTCTAAAAATAAATAGGCTACTTTGTCTCCATTGTCTGTTTTAATTGGTATCAGTCAATAATAAAATCTTTCTGAGTATTTAGCGGTTCAGTATGTCATAGTTTGATCAGTGTTTGCATATTTATAGTTAGAATTATAAATAACTATATCTTGCAATTAGTCTTCTTGAGTAGCTTCCATGGCCCTGCTTCAGTAGAATCAATGCAGTGAGTCAAACCCCAAATGTAATTGGAAATATCATTGCTCTCACCACCAGATTTTGCTTTGGTGGGAGGCAGAGGTTTGAGATGTGTAGATTTGGGAGCCTACCTGGGGAGAATTTGACTGGCATAAGGTTCATAAAAAGCCCATCCCCAAGGTAGGTAGAATCCAGGTGACCAGCAGAGGGCACTGTGGCCCCATGAGAGTGGGTAAGGAGAAGACCAGGAGAGGAAATGAGGAAAGATGATAACATCATGGACATTGCCATTTATGGGATGGGATGTGTTTTTAATTTTTACTAAATGAGAGCAGAAACTACAGATACCATGAGCAGAGAAGTGATATGATCACACTTATATTGGACTTGATCACTTTCTGACAAAAGCAAACTAACCAGGAAACTGATTGGCATGGAGAACAGAAAACTATTGCAGTACTCTCCTTGTGAGGTTGTGAGTTTGATGGTCTTGGACAGTCAGGTACTGGAAAGGTGGGATAGAGGTAATGCTTCTGGGCATATATTTCATTATGTAGCATAAAATATTTTTCACCATTAAAACTTATTTATTGACTTCCTGGAAGATGGCGGCTTAGTAAGACGCGCGGATCTTAGTTTCTTCTCCAGGACAGCTACTAGGGGAGTAGAAACAATACAGTAAGTGCCCAAAGCCACAACAGAGATAAAAAAAGACAGCGTACCCCATCCTGGAATGGCTGGCTGGCTGAGAGAAGCAGCTCAGGTGAGATCGCCGAGGTGCGCGGGCCTCACTGGGTGGGGCGGCAAGCGGCCGGAGTTACTCCCTTCCCCCTTCCTGGGCTGGCTGGGAGAATTGGAGAGGCGGTCCCCTGAAACCAAGGTGGCTGGCACCCACACCACGCGAAGCCCCCCGGACCAACTGAGAGAATTGGATCGGAAACCCCCAGGCCACGGAGAACGGTGACGGGTGGGGGAGGCCCCTTCCAAACCTGTGACTCCCGGGGAACGTGCACTCTCTCGGGCGGGCTGCTGCCGCTGGCGCCCTCCCGCCACGCTTGTCGCCCAGGGCCGACTAGGAAATTCGGACGGGCTCTTTCCCGGGCTGCGGCGACCAGCAACCCTCTCTGCGTTCGGACCCCGGGCCAGCTCAAGCCGCTTCAGCTAGCGAACCTCCCAGACAGTGAGAGTTTTCCAAAGTTTAAGGTCCCACAGCACCTTTTACTGGTGGGACCCGCAGACAAACGTGTGCCACGAGCGCCACCTACTGGGCAGGATAAGAAAAACAGAACCCAGAGGTTTCACAGAAAAATCTTCCAAACTTTTGGATCCAATACCCAGGGAAATCTGTCTAAATGCGCAGACGCCAACAGAAGATAACGGATCACGCTCAAATAATTGAAAATATGGCCCAGTCAAAGGAACAAACCAATATTTCAAATGAGATACAGGAGCTGAGACAACTAATGCTAAATATACGAACAGAAATGGAAAACCTCTTCAAAAACGAAATCGATAAATTGAGGGAGGACATGAAGAAGACATGGGCTGAACATAAAGAAGAAATAGAAAAACTGAAAAAACAAATCACAGAACTTATGGAAGTGAAGGACAAAGTAGAAAAGATAGAAAAAACAATGGATACCTACAATGATAGATTCAAAGAGACAGAAGATAGAATTAGTGATTTGGAGGATGGAACATCTGAATTCCAAAAAGAAACAGAAACTATCAGGAAAAGAATGGAAAAATTTGAACAGGGTATCAGGGAACTCAAGGACAATATGAACCGCACAAATATACGTGTTGTGGGTGTCCCAGAAGGAGAAGAGAAGGGAAAAGGAGGAGAAAAACTAATGGAAGAAATTTTCACTGAAAATTTCCCAACTCTTATGAAAGACCTAAAATTACAGATCCAAGAAGTGCAGTGCACCCCAAAGAGATTAGACCCAAATAGGCGTTCTCCAAGACACTTACTAGTTAGAATGTCAGAGGTCAAAGAGAAAGAGAGGATCTTGAAAGCAGCGAGAGAAAAACAATCCATCACATACAAGGGAAACCCAATAAGACTATGTGTAGATTTCTCAGCAGAAACCATGGAGGCTAGAAGACAGTGGGATAATATATTTAAATTACTAAAACAGAAAAACTGCCAACCAAGACTCCTATATCCAGCAAAATTGTCCTTCAAAAATGAGGGAGAAATTAAAACATTCTCAGACAAAAAGTCACTGAGAGAATTTGTGACCAAGAGACCAGCTCTGCAAGAAATACTAAAGGGAGCACTAGAGTCAGAACTGAAAAGACAGAAGAGAGAGGTATGGAGAAGAGTGTAGATAGAAGGAAAGTCAGATATGATATATATAATACAAAAGGCAAAATGTTAGAGGAAAATATTATCCAAACAGTAATAACACTAAATGTTAATGGACTGAATTCCCCAATCAAAAGACATAGATTGGCAGAATGGATTAAAAAACAGGATCCTTCTATATGCTGTCTACAGGAAACACATCTTAGACCCAAAGATAAACATAGGTTGAAAGTGAAAGGTTGGGAAAAGATATTTCATGCAAATAACAACCAGAAAAGAGCAGGAGTGGCTATACTAATATCCAACAAATTAGACTTCAAATGTAAAACAGTTAAAAGAGACAAAGAAGGACACTATATACTAATAAAAGGAACAATTAAACAAGAAGACATAACAATCATAAATATTTATGCACCGAACCAGAATGCCCCAAAATACGTGAGGAATGCACTGCAAACACTGAAAAGGGAAATAGACACAAATACCATAATAGTTGGAGACTTCAATTCCCCACTCTCATCAATGGACAGAACATCTAGACAGAGGATCAATAAAGAAATAGAGAATCTGAATATTACTATAAATGAGCTAGACTTAACAGACATTTATAGGACATTACATCCCACAACAGCAGGATACACCTTCTTCTCAAGTGCTCATGGATCATTCTCAAAGATAGACCATATGTTGGGTCACAAAGCAAGTCTTAACAAATTTAAAAAGATTGAAATCATACACAACACTTTCTCGGATCATAAAGGAATGAAGTTGGAAATCAATAATAGGCGGAATGCCAGAAAATTCACAAACACCTGGAGGCTCAACAACACACTCTTAAACAACGAGTGGGTCAAAGAAGAAATTGCAAGAGAAATTAGTAAATACCTCGAGGCAAATGAAAATGAAAACACAACATATCAAAACTTATGGGATGCAGCAAAGGCAGTGCTAAGAGGGAAATTTATTGCCCTAAATGCCTATATCAGAAAAGAAGAAAAGGCAAAAATGCAGGAATTAACTGTTCAATTAGAAGAACTGGAGAAAGAACAGCAAACTAATCCCAAAGCAAGCAAAAGGAAAGAAATAACAAAGATCAGAGCAGAAATAAATGAAATTGAAAATATGAAAACAGTAGAGAAAATCAATAAGACCAGAAGTTGGTTCTATGAGAAAATCAATAAGATTGATGGGCCCCTATCAAGATTGACAAAAAGAAGAAGAGAGAGGATGCAAATAAATAAGATCAGAAATGGAAGAGGAGACATAACTACTGACCTCACAGAAATAAAGGAGGTAATAACAGGATACTATGAACAACTTTACGCTAATAAATACAACAATTTAGAGGAAATGGACGGGTTCCTGGAAAGACATGAACAACCAACTTTGACTCAAGAAGACATAGATGACCTCAACAAACCAATCACAAGTAAAGAAATTGAATTAGTCATTCAAAAGCTTCCTAAAAAGAAAAGTCCAGGACCAGATGGCTTCACATGTGAATTCTACCAAACGTTCCAGAAAGAATTAGTACCAATTCTCCTCAAACTCTTCAAAAAAATCGAAGTGGAGGGAAAACTACCTAATTCATTCTATGAAGCCAACATCACCCTCATACCAAAACCAGGCAAAGATATTACAAAAAAAGAAAACTACAGACCAATCTCTCTAATGAATACAGATGCAAAAATTCTCAACAAAATTCTAGCAAATCATATCCAACAACACATTAAAAGAATTATACATCATGACCAAGTAGGATTCATCCCAGGTATGCAAGGATGGTTCAACATAAGAAAATCAATTAATGTAATACACCATATCAACAAATCAAAGCAGAAAAATCACATGATCATCTCAATTGATGCAGAGAAGGCATTTGACAAGATTCAACATCCTTTCCTGCTGAAAACACTTCAAAAGATAGGAATACAAGGGAACTTCCTTAAAATGATAGAGGGAATATATGAAAAACCCACAGCTAATATCATCCTCAATGGGGAAAAATTGAAAACTTTCCCCCTAAGATCAGGAACAAGACAAGGATGTCCACTATCACCACTATTATTCAACATTGTGTTGGAGGTTCTAGCCAGAGCAATTAGACAAGAAAAAGAAATACAAGGCATCAAAATTGGAAAGGAAGAAGTAAAACTATCACTGTTTGCAGATGATATGATACTATATGTCGAAAACCCGGAAAAATCCACAACAAAACTACTAGAGCTAATAAATGAGTACAACAAAGTAGCAGGTTACAAGATCAACATTCAAAAATCTGTAGCATTTCTTTATACACTGGTAATGAACAAGCTGAGGGGGAAATCAAGAAACGAATCCCATTTACAATTGCAACTAAAAGAATAAAATACCTAGGAATAAATTTAACTAAAGAGACAAAAAACCTATATAAAGAAAACTACAAAAAACTGCTAAAAGAAATCACAGAAGACCTAAATAGATGGAAGGGCATACCGTGTTCATGGATTGGAAGACTAAATATAGTTAAGATGTCAATCCTACCTAAATTGATTTACAGATTCAATGCAATACCAATCAAAATCCCAACAACTTATTTTTCAGAAATAGAAAAACCAATAAGCAAATTTATCTGGAAGGGCAGGGTGCCCCGAATTGCTAAAAACATCTTGAGGAAAAAAAACGAAGCTGGAGGTCTCACGCTGCCTGACTTTAAGGCATATTATGAAGCCACAGTGGTCAAAACAGCATGGTATTGGCATAAAGATAGATATATCGACCAATGGAATCGAATAGAGTGCTCAGATATAGACCCTCTCATCTATGGACATTTGATCTTTGATAAGGCAGTCAAGCCAACTCACCTGGGACAGAACAGTCTCTTCAATAAATGGTGCCTAGAGAACTGGATATCCATATGCAAAAGAATGAAAGAAGACCCATCTCTCACACCCTATACAAAAGTTAACTCAAAGTGGATCAAAGATCTAAACATTAGGTCTAAGACCATAAAACAGTTAGAGGAAAATGTTGGGAGATATCTTATGGATCTTACAACTGGAGGCGGTTTTATGGACCTTAAACCTAAAGCAAGAGCACTGAAGAAGGAAATAAATAAATGGGAACTCCTCAAAATTAAACACTTTTGTGCATCAAAGAACTTCATCAAGAAAGTAGAAAGACAGCCTTCACAATGGGAGACAATATTTGGAAATGATATATCAGATAAAGGTCTAGTATCCAGAATTTATAAAGAGATTGTTCATCTCAACAACAAAAAGACAGCCAACCCAATTACAAAATGGGAAAAAGACTTGAACAGGCACCTATCAGAAGAGGAAATACAAATGGCCAAAAGGCACATGAAGAGATGCTCAATGTCCCTGGCCATTAGAGAAATGCAAATCAAAACCACAATGAGATATCATCTCACACCCACCAGAATGGCCATTATCAACAAAACAGAAAATGACAAGTGCTGGAGAGGATGCGGAGAAAGAGGCACACTTATCCACTGTTGGTGGGAATGTCAAATGGTGCAACCACTGTGGAAGGCAGTTTGGCGGTTCCTCAAAAAGCTGAATATAGAATTACCATATGACCCAGCAATACCATTGCTGGGAATATACTCAAAGGACTTAAGGGCAAAGACACAAACGGACATTTGCACACCAATGTTTATAGCAGCGTTATTTACAATTGCAAAGAGATGGAAACTGCCGAAATCTCCATCAACAGAAGAGTGGCTAAACAAACTGTGGTATATACATACGATGGAATACTATGCAGCTTTAAGACAGGATAAACTTATGAAGCATGTAATAACATGGATGGACCTAGAGAACATTATGCTGAGTGAGTCTAGCCAAAAACTAAAGGACAAATACTGTATGGTCCCACTGATGTGAACAGACATTTGAGAATAAATTGGAATATGTCCTTGATAACAGAGTCCAGCAGGAGGTAGAAACAGGGTAAGATAATGGCCAATTGGAGTTGAAGGGATACAGACGGTGTAACAGGACTAGATACAAAAACTCAAAAATGGACAGCACAATAATACCTAATTGTAAAGTAATCATGTTAAAACACTGAATGAAGCTGCATCTGAGCTATAGGTTTTTGTTTTGTTTTATTTTGTTTTGTTTTGATTTTACTATTATTACTTTTATTTTTTTCTCTATATTAACATTCTATATCTTTTTCGGTTATGTTGCTAGTTCTTCTAAACCAATGCAAATGTACTAAGAAATGATGATCATGCATCTATGTGATGATGTTAAGAATTAATGATTGCATATGTAGAATGGTATGATCTCTAAATGTTGGGTTAATTTCTTTTTTTCCGTTAATTAAAAAAAAAAGAGAAGGGATAATTGGAGGTGAAGGGATACAGACTGTACAACGGGACTGGATATAAAAACTCAGAAATGGACAGCACAATACTACCCAATTGTAATGCAATTATGTTAAAACACTTAATGAAGCTGCATGTGAGGTATAGGTTTTTTGTTTTCGTTTTTTTTTCTTTCTATTATTGTTTTAATTCTTATTCTGTTGTCTTTTTATTTCTTTTTCTAAATCGATGCAAATGTACTAAGAAATGATGAATATGCAACTATGTGATGTTATTAAGAATTACTGATTGTATATGTCGATTGGAATGATTTCTAATTGTTTTGTTAATTCTTTTTTCAATTAATAAAAAAAAAGTAAAAAAAAAAAAAAAAAGGAATGGCACACAAACACATACACAGACAGCCATGTGTTTACGTATGAAAGTGCTCAAGAAAAGGACCAGAAGGGAAATACTAAACTACCAAAGTAATTAGCCATCATGGCGAGGACCTGGAGGTGGGGGGAAGAAATTCTGTACTTTATTCTATGTACTTCTGTGCTGTTTTAACTTAAGAATTTTATTTAGGAATGCATACACAGATTACCCTTTCATAAATTTCAAAGGAAAATAAAAAGTATATAAAAACAGAAAAGAAAAGAAAAAAGAATGGCTCATGAGACCCACCAGTTTCTCAAGCACTGTGTCGGAAGTGTTGGCAATAAGGATCTGTGCATTCGGCAGCATTGGCCAGGGAGTTTGTGACCAGGCCAGGTGCCGAGTGCAGATTTCCAGAGGAGCAGCTTGGCAGAGTCTGAGAAAATTCCAACGTTCGTACCCATCGACCCAGCTCCTAAAACGTGTCTGTTACTTACACAAAGGCACCAAGGTGTACATGCTGAATTCTTATTACATCATTGCTAATAAAAGTCAAATTTGAGCACGATCCAGATTTCTATCAGTAAAGGTTTGAGCGAATAAATTACGGCACATCTACACAATGGAATAATATAGGACCGTTGAAAGAATGAAGTTAATTTGAACCTACTTACCTGGAGAGATACCCAAGATGTGTTGCTGAGCAAGTTGCAAAATGCCAAATAACAAGAGGATCCCATAGTCATTTTATAAAATTAGCATATGCTTTAATTTATAGCAAAAAAAACTTATTTATTGTTTATTTATTTACTTAGTCTGCCATGAAATCTTGGGTTAAACTATTCAAGTTAAGATGTTATTTTTTTAGCTTTCATTTTTGAATGAAATTCATTTTATTCCTATAATTCTATAATCATAATATTACAATTTAGAGGGGCAAAATAATCAATAACCACACCATTTAAATATGCAAGCATTCCAACTCCTCATAGATTGCTTCTTTGGTTATACAAATAACTTTTTTTTTCTATAAATTTGCAAGTTTCTCCTCTCCCCTCCATCCAGACAAGGCTTATTACATAAATTCACTTACACTTATATTACATACTTTCATTTGATTATCTTAGAAGAGTCTCTCTATTTACAGTACTTTGGAATTTTACAAGGATATGCCTTGGTATAGTAATTTTATTTGTTTTAATTTATGGCTCTGGGTTTTTACATCCTTTTTAAAAATGCACTTATTTCATTCTGAGGAATGATCTTTTTATTTTATTTTTTTGATAGTTTTCTTCCCTTTCCTTTCTCTTTCCTCATTTTGGAATTTTAGTAATTGGCTCTCATTGTTGATATCAGTGTCAAAACTATTCTCTTAAATTTTCAATTTCTCTATTATATAACAACATTTAGGAATGTGCAGCAACACTTTTTTCAGCATTAAAAAGGATACTTTTATTTCTGAGAGAGAGTTTTCACATATTTAAAACTAGCTCTAGTTTACTGAGCTACTTTATGTCATTAGAGGGATAATTTAATATATTTTCCCTATGATAACATTTAATATGGGTTTTGGTTTTTTGTATTACCTGGAATGGTTGTTTCCTCTTCATTTTTAATTCTGTCAATATTATTTTTCTTATGTTTCTGCCTTTAAATTATATACTTTTCCCAAGCATATTATGACCCTAAAGTGTTGGTTCATAATTAAGAGAAGGACATTTATTTGTGGTAGAATGAGCATCATCTGGGCTTGTGAACAGCTCAAATTCTTCGACCACTGCTGCAGAGATTTTAAGGGTTGTAAACATCAATTATTCCAAACAGTCATTTCCTCCAGAAAGGGATTGTACAGGGTTCTGTCTGTGGATGGGGTCACTGCCAGAATTTAACAAACCATCTTTAGAAGAAATTAATGCACCACATCATTAAATATCTGAATACCCTTAGAAATGTATAGCTCTCATTCCCACCTCCAACTTTTGCAGTGCTTTTTATTCTCCAGTTTGATGCTTCTCCACTTCAGCCTTTGCAGCCTCTACATTCCACCAATTCTGTTGGGAAATAGTCATTTCTTCAATCTTGAAGTGGATGTCAGAGGTGTAGTTTTATCCCCTTTTGTATTAATTCTCTTACATACAAAGCGCCTGCCATTTCCACATTGTAGTGGCTTCTTTCCTCCTTTTCTTTGGCTTAGTAGGTTCAAGTTTTCTCTTAATTTCATCCTCATTTTATCACTTTAAGGAAGAAAGTAGAGACAAATGTGTTTTATATATAAGAAGAAATATATTTTGTTTAATTTCATTTGTATTTTTCTTGCCTAATGCACAAAACATTATATTTTATATTTAAAAAAGTGAGGACTTGCACATCTAGACATAGCAACATAAACAGTATCATAGTGCTAACTCTCCAAACATGTATATCATTTTGCAAAATTTGTAATGAATAAAATGTAGGAGAAAATTATTTTCAGGCAATGGATTTGAGACAGAGAACACATACTGTGAGTCCTGAAAAAATAATAGAAAATATGATGCAATTTTTTGGACTGTGAAGGCAATGATAAAATTGTTGTCCTAATTTGGAGCTTTCAGAAAAAGGCCAGCCTACCGGTAGTTAGAGAAATCTCCCAGTCCAAGATACATATTGACAAATATTAATATCAGAAAATGGAATTAATAGCAGAAAGCATGAGAATGGTTGAAAACACTCCTTATTACTCAAAGTAACAGTGTTTGAGCATGATAAGAAAGCAGTAAAATTAAAATAATCTTAAAGAAAACCTAGATTGAAAATGGATGCAAGTATAATTCAGTGGTAGAATTCTTGTCTGGCATTCAGGAGACCCAGGTTCAATTCCCCACCCTTGTTCTTCCTAAAACAAAGAAGCAAACAAAGAAATAAAAAGCAAACAAAAATTCAACAAATGGTGCTGCAATAACAGGATACTCACATGGCAAAAAAATGAAATGTGATCAACACCAGATTGAATATATGTAACCTAGATTGAATAAGTATAAATTAATAGCAATAAATTGAAAAGCAAGTAATAACATAAAGAGATAAATACTAGATTCATCACTATACATTTCCATATCTTATGTGAATGTTGCAAAATATCTCAATAACAAATTTATGTCTATATTTACATTTTCATCTATATGTATGCCTATACCTGCATTTTAATATCCAATAAACAATTATTCAATGAATATATCCTTTTAATCTTGAAGAGACAGAGTCTTTATTCATTGAAGACATTTTGAAGAGTTTAGGCCATTTATTTTGTAGAATATCCATTAATACAGAATGGTGAGTGGAAGGAAAAAGAAATAAAAAGGAGATAAGAGGTGAGAGCTAGATTGAGGGGCTGTTTGCAAAGGGCAGTGAGCTTCAGTTACAAGTCTACCAGCCTCAGGGTTAGCCACAAAATAAGAAGTGAGAATAAATTCTTTTGAAAACACTAATCTCCTGCCATCTGATTTTTGTGAAAGACCCCTTGTTCCACTTTATTAATGCTGATGGAATGAAATATACAGGAAATCGACTGGCTTTTATACAGGGGATTTATTAAGTTACAAGTTTACAGTACTAAGGCCATAAAAATGTCCAAACTAAGGCATCCAGAGATAGATACCTTGACCCAGAAGAAAAGCCAAATTGTGTCTAGGATTTCTCTGTCCACTAGGGAGTCATGTGGCTGGTACCTGAGGTCCTTGCTCATCGTCCATTGCATTGTGCTTCTGATTTCAGTACCTTCCTCTCCAAGCATCTGGAGGCTCTCTCTTAGATTCTCAGTTTTGGCTTTCTCCAAGTTCTGAGTTGTTTTGCATCTCAGGGAAGGCCCCTGGAAATGTTTGTTGGGATCTGGGTTCTAATGACTTTCCAAGCATCTGTGTCAACACTCCCCAGCATCTGCAAATGTTTGTGTCTGGTCTTCCTCCAAAAATGTTTCCTTGGGTTGGCTCTTTTGAGGATTCTAGTAAACTAAGGTCCACATTGCATGTATGGAGTCATAACCCCATGGAAATAATCTAATCAAAAACTCACAGTCACAACTGAGTGGATTACATCTCCAGAGAAAAAACCTAACCAAAGTTTCCACTCTAAACAATAGGTCTGCCCCTCCAAGATTGAAACATGATTAGAAGGACATGGCTTCTCTTCTGTACATTACAGTTTCAAACCAGTAGTCACCTCTTGGCCATATTCAACAAAAACAAGAGCAGGAAGCTTGTTGATGCAGTCCAATTTGTTTAGACTCCAGGTAACAAAGAAGACTTGAGAAAGACAAAAGGTGGCTTTGGTGAGGTAAACAAAAATGTCTACACACCAGATATTTATTCCTTTTTCTATCTCCTAATTGAAATGTTTTTCTGTTTCTGAACACATGAATTCACATGTTTTATAGTTTTAAGGAAATATCAGTCATTTTTCTTCTTTTGTTCTCTATTCTCCATAATAATTAACTTGCTGTATGTTAAATTTTGCACATGTGTGTAAGTGTGTGTATGTGTATGAAATTTAATTCATTTCTCTGTGTAATATTTAGTGTTTTTCAGGTCTATTTATATTTTCATCTTCTATCTTGTATCTTCATTTTTTAGTCTTTTGTTTAACCAATAAACTGCATCAATTTATTCAAGTTCCACATATTTGTCTTTCAAATCTGTGTGGCCAATTATCATCTCCACATTTGTTTTTTGTTAAAACATTTTTAACAAATTGTTTTCACATTTCTCAATTGTTAAAAGAATTTTTAAGTATGTGGCACAAAGTTTTAATTCAAATTAGAGCAATTTTATTATATATTTATTATATAGACTTCTGGCATATAAAGAAATCTGTTTTCTTGCATTTGTTTGTGTACAGTTCTAAATATATATTGAGAATGCATAAAATAGTTAACATGAAATTTCTTATCCATTTATAAAAATATAAAAAATGAAATCATTCAATAAATCAAAAAGATAAAATCACAATTCAGAAAAATCCTAGGTAATTGTGATAAAATAAATGTAAATCAAAATATTGAGATAAATATAATATTTTATTAACTTTTCAAAATGATGGTAATTTCATTATTTACACAAAGTTGACAAAAATGCTAACTCTGAAGGATTTAATAGTACTTATGCAAAGTGTTTAGCATATTTTTCAACATATCTGTCTAATTCAAATGCTGTTTTATTTTAGGTAGTAAAATCATAATAGAGGCATGCATTCAATCAAAAATATAAATGATTCTGAGGCAGAAAATTAAAAAGTTTAGGCATTTTAAAATAAAATAAAAAGCAGTATATTTTTGAAAGCTGTAAGTCCAAAATTAAAATGTTGGCAGCACCACACTTTCTCTTAAAGCTGTAGAATTATGGTTGTGGACTTCCAGCATTATATGACTCAAATTCTGCCTTTGCCATATGAATACTTCTCTACCTCTCTTTCCCCTTCTAACAAAATTTATTTTGCTTAAAAGACCTCTAGTAATATTACATTAAATACACACTGATTTAACTTGCTCTCACTTTAAGGAATAGGATCTTTGAAGATCTTAATTACAAATGAGTTCTCTTTCAAAGGACGATGTTTAGAAGATGAACATCTTTGTGTGGCACCTAATTCATTCCACAAAAGAAGGTAAATAAGGCAAAGCAAACACAATTTTTATCTGTATAAATGAATCCAAAATACAATTTGTAAGAGTTATATAAAACACCCTGTTTTAGTTTGTTAAATCTGAAAGAATACAATATACAAGAAATGGAATTGCTTTTTAAAAGGAAATTTATTAAGTTGAAAATTTATAATGAAAATTTATTAGGTTGAAAGTTTATAGATCTAAGGCTATAAAAATGTCCAAACTAAGGCATCCAGTGAACAGTACCTTGATTCAAGAAAGGCTGATGGGTCTGGAACACCTCTGTCAGCTGGGAAGGCATGTGACTGGCATCTGGTGGAGTCTTCAGCTTCTAATTTCAAGCATCTTCCCTAAGGTTGTTTTCTTTCCTCATCTCCAAAGGTCTCTGACTGCAAGGGTTCTGAAGCTTTCTCCAAAATTCTTCCCTCTTAAAGGCCTCCAGTAGGCAACCCAAACTTGAATGGGTGGAGACACAGCTCCATGGAAACCACCTATTCAAAAGGTCCTACCCACAACTGGGTGTGTCAGATCTCAATGGAAGCAACTTATTCCAAAGATCCCAATGAGCATTATTGAATGGCAATTTTAAAACATCAAGGTTAGTTATAGGCATGAGCTGTACCAAGGGAAAATTCTCCTCTAACTCTGGATCTGTAAAACTCAGAAATTTTGTGCTGCCAATTTATAAAGGAGGGATAGTCATAAGGTGCATATTCCCATTTCCATAGGGAGATATTGGAAAGAACACAGTAGACACAGGTCCCAAACAGTTTCAAAAATCTGCAGGCAAACTCCATTAGGTTTCAAAGACTGAGAGTCAATTATCCTCAGGGCTCTAGAAAGTATCAGTCTCACCCTTCTCAAAAGCCTATGCAGCAGCCTTTCTCACTCAAAGCCCTGGAATGTGGTATGCAACCTTGTGGGACACTGGAGAGACTAACTTTATCTCAGCTTTACCATCTTCAATTATAAGGGCAGCACCCCAGCTCTCTGTCCTCTCCTAGGCACATGCTCAACCCCTGAAATCAATGGGGCAGCAACAAGACTCTTGCTAACTCTCAGAGAACATGCTCCACCCTCTCACAAGCCTGAGGCACCAAAACTCTTGGAGGCAGAGAGCCTGCTTCTGTCTTTGGGGTCAACTCAACCTCTCCATGTGGATAGGTCGGTCCACTCTTCTGGACAAAGGTTTCTTTACTTCAGATTTTAACTTCTATTGTTCTGCTCCTGAACGCAATTTTCCATCAATTTGTCATTTTCTGTCCCTTTCTGTCCATACTGGCATTGTTTCTGAATATACTGATACCAAAACATTCTTCTTGGTTTTATATTTAATATATAAACATTAAAACCATAAGACTATAGTAATTTGTATAAACCATTCCTGGATAACTCCATCTCCAATTCTGGCTTTCTCTGAGATGGCTGAATGCTTCCAGGTTTGGTTAAATCCTCATGTGGGAAACTTCTACAAGGAACCAGGCAGCATTTTCCAGATTTAGTTTGGAAATCTCTTCCACTAAGTACCACAGCTTGCCAATTTTAAATTTTAACTTCCAGCCCAAATGAGGAAACAATTTGGCTAAATTATCTGCCACTTTAGAACAAGGAACACCTTCCTTAAAGTTTGCAATAACACAAGCATCATTTCTGTTTAAGGTCTTATCAGAATCATCCTTTGAGTCCACAATTCTACCAGCATTCTCTTTAAGGCATTGTGGTAGTTAGATTCAGTTGTCAACTTAGCCAGGTGAAGGCACCTAGTTCTGTTGCTCTGGACATGAGCCAATGGTATATGAACCTCATCTATTGCTGATTTACATCTGCAGTCAGTTAGGAGGCATGCCTGCTGCAATGAATGATGTTTGACTTAATTGGCTGGTGCTTAAATGAGAGAACCTAACGTAGCACAGCCCAAGCATCTCAGCAAACAAATCTCAGCACTCACAGCTCAGCCCAGGCCTTTGGAGATGTAGAAAGAAATCACCCTGGGGAAAGTTGTTGGAACCCAGAGGCCTGGAGGGAAGGCCAGCAGAGACCAACCTGTGCCTTCCCACATAAGAAAGAACCTCAGTGGAAAGTTAACTGCCTTTCCTCTGAAGAACTAACAAAATAAATTCCCTTTTATTAAAAGCCAGTCCATCTCTGGTGTGTTGCATTCCAGCAGCTAGTAAACTAGAAGAGGCATTATAGGCCCTCTCTTTCAAACTGTTCACAATTCTTTGGGAATATTTTTCTTATCCATTAAAAAAACATTTAAAAATGTTTGTTATTTGCAAGCTGCAGTAGTGCCCCCACTTCCCTGGCACCAAATCTGTTTTAGTTTGTTAAAGCTGCTGGAATGCAATATATGAGAAATGGAATGTATAAACAATTTAGAAAGGAAATTTAGTAGCAACTTTACAGTTCTAATGTTCTAAAAATATCCAAACTGAAGCATCCTGAGAAAGTTACCTTGATTCAGGAAAGGCCAATGGATTTGCCACACCTGTGTCAGGTTAGAAGGCCCATGGCTAACATCAGTTGGGGTCTGTGGCTTCTCATTTCAAACCTGTTACTTAAGGTTGTTTTCTTTCTCCATTTCAAAAGGTCTCTAACTGTGTGAGTTCTGAAGCTTTCTCCAAAATGTTTCACTCTTAGCAGACTCCAGTATGTAATCACACCTTGAAAGGGTAGAGATACATTTCCATGGAAAATACCTAAATAAAAGGTTCCACCCTTACTGGATGGGTCACAGTTAAATGGAAACAATCTAACTAAATAATTCCACCCACAAGTATTGAATGAGGGTTAAAGAACATGGATATTTTGAGTGCACAACCATTTCAAGCCAACACAAAACATGTTTTATCACACATGCAGGACAAACAGATATTTTGATATTTGTAAAATAAAAATAATCCATTCTTAGCATGTATTTTGGATTATTTTTATGGTAGATATTTCTGATATTATTACACCTTATCACCAATTATTATTAATTAATTAACTTTATTTCAAATTTTATGGACGTTTTGAGGTTTATCCTTGTTGTACAAAATATCTGAACAGCATTTTGATGCCAGAAAGGTATATGTTGAAGCATTTTGTTGATTAAAATAAGCCAGAAACAAAAGAACTATTATTGTATGATTCTATCTTTATGAAATGTCAAGAATGAGAAATTCATAAAGATTGAAAGTAAGTTAAAGTTTACCAAGAGGCAAGAGAGCATGAAAAATATTTGAAACATCTACAACTTTATTGGTTTTGTTCCATTATTTCTGGGCTACTCCTAACAAAGTAAAATATACTTCATTTTTGTGCACATTTCCATGAGTATTCACCAAATACTACCACAAAAATCAGAATATAGAAAAGTTCCATCACTCCAAATAATTCCTTGATGCTATTACATGAGAGATGTCAAACTCTCATCAGTCTTACCTCCAGTAATGACAGATCAATTCCGTAATTTCAACCTCTTCAGCAAGTCATATAAATGATATCAAACTGTAAACCAGATATAGAACTCTTGATTGATAGTTTTTCTTTCAGTGTATTAAATATATTGTCCCATTGCCTTTTTGCCTCCATGTTTTCTGCTGAGAGAGCCGCACTTAGTCGTACCATGATTTTCTTGCATGTGAAAGGGAAAATGTATGTGCTTTTCTCCTGCTGTTTTCAGAATTCTCTATCTTTACTTTTATCCATCTGAGTATTAAGTGTCTAGGCATAGGTCTACTTAAATCTATTCTGTTTAGGGTATGCTACATTTCTTGGACCAGTAGTATTATATCAATTATAAGAGTTGGGGAAATTTCATTTATACTCTCCTCCATTTTTCTTTCTGCCCACTTTCCTCTTTCTTCTCCTTATGAAAAATTCATAGCATGTATATTCATGCACTTCATATTGTCATTATGTTCCCTAAGAACCTGCTCAAAATTTTCCATTTTTCCCTATCTTATTTTGTGTGTACACTTACAGGTATCCTGGTTCACTATTATTTTATTCTGCCTCTTAAAATCTGCTGCTATATGTCTTCATTTTGCTTTTAATCACTTATATGTTTTCTTTTATTCCCATAAGTTCTGCCATCAGTCTTTTCAAGAGCTCAAGTTCTTCAGTATGGACACCTTGTGTTTTCTTTATAATCTTCATGTTTTTTCCTATTTTCCTTTAACTCATTGAATTGATTTAGAAGATATGTTCTAGCATCATTAAATATTTATTTCAATTCATGAATCTCAGTTGAGGGGTTAACTTGTTCCTTTGGTTGGGACAGATCTTCGTTTTTACTGCCATAAGTTATGACTTTTTGCTGGTGTCAATGTATCTGATTTTTATGTTTAGTTTATTATAGAGGTCATTTTATTTCTTTTGTTTGGAATTTTCCTATTAGTCAGGTTTGATCTCCATCTGTTCATCTCTCTCACCAGCCAGTTTCAGTTTTGTTCTTCTACTCAGTCACTTCCAGAACCAGCATGTACAGTGTTTGGCCTCAGAGATGGGAGCAGACATTGAGCACTACAGCAATGTCTCTGTGGGAAAAATAAGCCTGCTTTCTCCCATTGCTGCTCTGTTTATCATCATCCTCAAGACCTAGGTTTGTTTAAGGTCACTGCATTAATAGTTGGGTCATCCATGTTTATCAGCCAAAACAGTATTGGGTTCCCATGCAGTTGGAATAGACCTGTTCCAGTAAGCATGAAATAATGTTGGGAGTAGTCTCTCAAAAATTCATTCAATTTTTTTGCATTTTATGCCTGCTCAGTGGATGGCATTGTTCAATAACTTTTTTTCTTTATATGCTGTATGGCAGGGTCACATTTCATTCTTTTCCCATGTGAGTATCCCCTTATTGCAGCACCATTTGTTGAATTTTTGTTTTTGTTTGATTTTTCACTTGTTTGCTTGGTTGTTTTGGGGAAAGTACATGGGGTAGGAATTGAACCCTGGTCTCCCAAATGGCAGGGAAGAATTCTACCACCAAACTACCCTTGTACCTCCCTATTCAGTGACATAACCATCCTCATAGCTGTGTACCTTCAGAGCACAGGCTGCACTTCATCAGGTCAAGCTGACTGCAGGTATCATTTCTCTCATTTTCTCAGCAAAAATGTACCTCAATATGTGTATGTGTCCTCTAATTTATATGTGTTGGAGTATATCCTCAGTTGCCCCAGTCTTTAGCCTTCCCCCACTCAGGGAGCAGATCGCTCACTGCTGCTTCTCACCAGAGTGGGGTGAGGACATTCAGACCTAGGACTGAAAGTTCAGCTTCTGTTCACATTTTCTCAGACTGTCTGTCTCTCACTGACCTGGGACTAGAAATGTTCTCCCCTGATCCCAGCTCTCCAATAGGTGAGGATCTATCCTACTGCTGTGAGAGAGTACATATTCTGCATTCCCAGAGGGAGTGGTCCCAGCTGTAGTTTCTCTTCCTTTCCCAAATTGTGTGACTGAGTGAGGAGGAGGAGAGAGGACTAGTGTCCAGGACAGAAATCTCCTACTTTATATTCTTCTACTTCAATCAGGATTTGTAGGTGCTCTGATTAGTCCATATCCTCCTCCAGATTTCCAAACAAATCAGAATTGTTCTTTTTTAACATTGAAACTCTGTGGAGAGATTTTTAGTAATTGTTTATGTTGCCATGTTGATGACATCACAAAATTGTATATTTCATCCTCTATTTGTCCCAAATTATTGCTTAAATCAATAGGTCATTCATTTACTTGATGTGTGGTATTTAATCGTAAGAAATAACTTCGTTTTATTTATCAATAAATGAAACAATAATTTTGTGATTGTTACTGGGTTCAGATAATGGTTGTTTTATAATTGTATACAAATGTTATAAAAAGAAATGCAATAACCAATAAAACAAGACCCATCTAATGATCTGCTTATGTGAGGATAGTATCCAAATGTTTATTTAGAAGGCATAAGTAACTTCCTAGTCAGGACTACTTGGTAACTGTGCCCAGCTCCATCAGTTGCCAAATGTGTGACTTGGTAGATGTTCATTATTCTTTAAGTGCACAAATATTCAAATGAAAATAATGGAAATGGCAATATTAGATGTCTCACAGAATTTATATTATGAAGGGATATTGACTATTTCCAAGCAAAGAAATCAGACAACAAGTATAAAATCATCAGCATCACTAACAAGATCATTGTTCTCAATACAAGACATGCTTTTGTCCTCCATTTCCAGTTTTACCAGAACAGAAAGAGAAAAATGAATCCTGGAGATAAAGAATCATAAGTAGAAAGAGAAGTAAACAATCAAGGATATGTGTTAAAATTGATGTGGAACCTGGAAAAACATGTCTTTTTTATGAAAGAAAATAAAGAACTGTAAAAGAGAAAAGAAAGAGAGAAGGAAATATCTCAGTTAGAGAATAGGAAAAAGAAAGGGAAGAAGAGTGAAAGGAATGACAGTGGAAGGAAGGAAAAGTACAAGCATAAATAAAAATGCTATTGTGTCCTATGCAAAATGAATTAAAATTCAGAAGTAAATTTAAATTGAGAAGGAATAAAATTAATGCTATTAGAATAACAGGTAAAATTAAAAGCATCCCATATAGTTCTAAGAAGAAATGCATGTAAATATATTTTTGTAAAACTAAAATTAGAAATACAAAATGTAGAGAATAAAGGAAACATGACCTCTGATAATATTGATGTTCCTTTACATGTGACCCTAATAAATTCTTATTTCTCAACTTGCCCTGTATAGTGAGTGCCATTTGCCTTGCATTATCATTAATCTTAAAATTGTCATCATATTGGGTGGGCCACTGTGGCTCAGCAGAAGAGTTCTCACCTGCCATGCTGGAGACCTGGGTTTGATTCCCAGTGCCTGCCCTTGCAAAAAAAATTCATTGTATTAGTTAGGGTTCTCTAGAGGAACAGAATCAACAGGAAATATTTATAAAAAATTTTATATGAATTTTTATTCATATAAGTGTCTCACATAACCATGGGAATGTACAGCCCGAAATCCATTGGGCAGACTGTGAAGCTGATGATTCCAGTGGAGGGTCTGGACAAACTCCACAGGAGAGGCTCACCAGCCAAAGCAGGAAGAGAACCTCTCTCTTTTAAGAATCTTCTTAAAAGGTTTCCAGTGATTAGATTAAGCATCACTCATTAAAGAAGACACTCCCCTTGGCTAATTACAAATGGAATCAGCTGCGGATGTAGCTGATGTGATCATGACTTAAGTCTAAGAAATGTCCTCATAACAAAAGACAGGCCAGCACTTGCCCAACCAAACAGGTACCACCACTTGGCTAAGTTTACACATGAAACTGATCATGACAGTTATCATATGATAAATGATTGGTGACACCTATTAAAAGTATATTCTTGTCATAAATTATATTAAAGGCTGTTCTGAATATATTATTTTTAAAGTAGAAAAGGAATTAATTATGTTACACAACTCTTAGCTCCCTGAGCTAATAAAAATCTTTGACTAAACAAAAAATACAAAAATAAAATCACAACATATAGATCCTCATTTTAACTATTTCAAAAATAAAATTAGAAGAGTGCAACTAGGAGCTGTAATAGGAATACAAAAATCTTGATAGTCTCATAAAATCACCCCAAATAGGAGACAGCTTTTGATGGTGAAGATGATTGATAAATAAACCATACTCTTCAAATGTATAATCTGTTGATAGGAAATAAATAACTTGAATTCTCACTGGACATGAAAATGTCAAAGCATTCATAAAAATTCAGATTCATTTAATATTACAAGTTTTTTGAAGTCTACTGAGGAGTAATAATGGAATATAGATATTTAATAATTATTTTTTAATTTTAATAATTTAAGTTGATTCTTATAAAACAAGTAATGTTATACATGTTTAGCTTTAATTAGTGTGTTACTTAAGAATAGCAAGTGAACAATACCTGTGTGCTGGTTTGAGAGGATGTATGCACCCTCAAAAAGTCCTGTTTTAATCAAAATCCCATTTCATAAAAGTAGAATAGTACCTATTCAATACTGTATGTTTGAAACTGTAATCAGATCATCTCCCTGGATGATGTGATTTAGTCGAATGGCTGTTAAACTGGATTAGGTGATGACATGTCTCCACCCATTTTGGTGGGTCTTGATTGATTTACTGGAGTCTTATAAAATGGGAAACATTTTGGAGAATGGGAGAATCAGAGAGAGTAGAGGATGCTGCAGTGCCACGAAGCAGAGAGTCAACCAGGCAGCAACGTTTGGAGATGAAGACGGAAAATGCTTCCTGGGGAGCTTCATGAAACTAGAAGCCAGGAGAGAAGGCTAGCAGATGATGCTATGTTTGCTGCATGTCCTTGCAGCTGAGAGAGAAGCCTTGACTGTGTTCACCATGTGCCCTTTCGCTTGAAAGCCTTCAGGTAATGCAAAGGGTGATTTCTTTCCAATGCCAAGGCTTTTTCACAGTAATTACAAATACTAGGGTCTTGAAATCTGGTGCTTAGAGGTCCTTTCCCCAGAAAAAAAACATACAATTTATATTTTTGTTTATATGTATATAAATTAGTACACATGCACATATACATACATGTTCAGAGAAACCCTGAACTTCATCGGTCTTCTTGAACCAATGTATCTTTCCCTGGATGCCTTTGATTGGACATTTCCATAGACTGGTTTTAATTGGGCCATTTTCTCAGACTTAGAACTGTAAACTAGCAACTTATTAAATTCTCCTTTTAAAAAGCCATTCTATTTCTGGTATATTACATTCTAACAGCTAACAAATTAGAACAACCTGTTTAATTGTTTTTCAGCATATCTACTGTAGCTATTAATTGGTGTATTACTTAAATATGTAGTAAGTGATAAGCATTTACATTTGTTAGTTGATATGTTACTGCATTTTCATTTTTAAATTGTTCCTCATTGGTTACAGATTATGGAAATTCTTTAAAATGTGAAATTCTAATTGTAATAGCATTCCTGAATATAATCTTTTGCACTATATATTGAAAAAAACTGGAAAGATTTTAGATACAAGCTTATGAAGAAAAATAACCAAAAATAGTTTATTCTGTAACTCGATTTGGGCTCAATATAATTTAGGTTCAGGAAAGAAATGCCCTGAAAATAGTTCTATAGAAAGAAACACTGTATTACGGTTGGAATTGTTCTGCAAAAGACAGCAGAAATGAGATGAAGAATATTCAAATATTTCATTGTCCCTTTCAAAAGTGTATTTCTCTGTTTCTGTATTTTTGTGCAGCTAACTTTCTATTTGTGTTTCCTTGTTCAATATAAATTTTCATACTTCCAGATGATAATAGCAAATTAATAAAAATAATTCTTAAAGAGCTCTATTAAAATTGTCAAAGAAAAATAGGTACACACACATGTATGTATATGTGCATGTGTGCTAATTTATATACATATAAAAAAATATATAAATTGCATCTTTTTTCTGGGGAAAGGACCTCTAAGCACCAGGTTTCAAGACCCTAGTATTTGTAATTACTGTGAAAAAGCACTGGCATCAGAAAGAAACCACCCTTTGCATTACCCTGAAGGCTAACTTAGGAAATGGTAAAGAAATTTTCAATTGTCTGGATCACAGCATTAAGCAAATAGAAAAATAATTGGGCAAACTTAAAATAATGGGTAGGAGCTCTTATCAATAAAAAAGCTACCTAGGTGGTGTAACAAAAAAGGAATTAATGAATGATTTTGATAACTGAGACATTAATAGATATTTCTTTTAACTTTCTACTGTATTAAGATAGTCAGAGGGAAATACCTGAAATATATGAACGGTATTATTGCTGCCTGGACTTTTATAATGATTGTATAACAGTATTGCCTTCATATTGTGGTTATACAAACTGTGTGGCTGATATTCACTTGTGCCCATTTATCTTGATTTTCAATTTTAGAGTCTTATGATCACTAAAGATATCCCTTAATATTTATTATTGAAGGGTCTTGACTGCCCAAATCAAACCCAATACAATTCTTAAACTTTCTTGGTAGATGAAACTGGAGCTAAGCAAAATTGGCCAACCTGACACATACAGTAGCTCCAATTTTACCTATAAGTGACCTATACCTCATTATAATACTAAAAATCATGCCAGTCATAATATCAAGGTGACCATTTTCTTACGCAATTTCTGTGATCAAGCATGTAATCAACCTGTTCATGCTCAATAATTAGACCACCACTAAACTTGACATCTTGAGTCATTTTCCTATCATAAAACTACCCCATGATTTAGTATTATACAGTGATTAAAAGTATTGAAGTTCAGGGAGATGTATTTTTAGACTTATAGGTCATCTGATCTCCTGTTACATGCCTGGCAATAAGTTCTTTCTCTTCTGAAATACTGCCTATCTCAAGAAGGGTTTGACCATTTGAACAAATTAGACAGTGAACTCAACAATTTCACTGGTGTCAATTTGGAAACCCCAGAAAGTTCCTAAGAGGAGAGGGCATCTAAATGCCCAAAGTTCTGAAACACTACTATGATGAGTGAGCACTGTAATAAAACCTCTTGTGGCTGCTGGACTCTTTTAGTCTAGCAGCTTTGCAACCAAAATTTTTCTCTGTTTGCCCTCAAACAAGAACCTTGGTGCCTTAATAAGATACTAATAGAGAAAATGTTTCCAGTTCCAAGTCTGGAAATCAGACAGGCTGAGTGGGTCATTCAGTAAAATTGGATCAGGAAATCAGAATAGAATTTTGTATCCCTTGGAGCTGGGAATGAGACATGGATCCAGCTTTAAAAATTACTTTGCTTTTGGCATGACCTCTATACCTTTCTGTTTTTGAGCACTGCTATGGATGTGTTTCGAGGTCTAACTTCAATTTGTCTTTTGATTATACTTATAGAAAATTAGTAATCCAAAAATTTTTATCAAATTAAACTAATTTTATTAATTTAATGAAATTAAGTTTGTGAAGTCTGATTACCTGTTAATTGGTGTGTGATATAGGTATAATAAATGTTTATTTACTCTTTAATGTTAATCATTGCATTTCATTTCATTGTCAATTAAATGACAACAGAAGCACAGGAAAATATGTGTTAGGGGTATCTCAGAAGGAGAAGAAAAAGAAAATGGACAGAAAGACTAATGGATGAAATACTCACTAAAAACTTCATCTCTTATGAAAGACATAAAATTACAGATCCAAGAAAGCAGCATACGCTAAAAGGATATATCCACATAAATCTCTGTAAAGACACTTACTAATTAAGTTGTCAAAAGTAAAGAAAGAAACAGAGAATCTGAAAGTAGGAAGAGAAAACTGATCCATCATATACAGGGTAAGCATGATGAGATTATGTGCAGATATCTCTGTAGAAGCCATGCAGATAAAATGGCAATGATATGATCTATTTAAGATTATGGAAGAGAACAACTGCCAACCAGAATTCCATTCCCAACAAAACTGTCATTCAAAATTGATGAATAATTTAAAATATTTTCAGACAAATAGTTACTTGAAGAGTTTGTGGCTAAAGGACCAGTGCTATGAGAAATACTAAATGTAGCATTACAAGCAGTTAGGAAAATATAGGAGAGACATGTCAGGAGGAGAGTGTAGAATGAAATCTATCAATAAGGGCAAAAAGAGAAAAAAAACTTATGACCTCTAAAATCCAAAAGACAAGACGTTAGCAGAAAGTGCTGGCTTTACTGTAATAACATTAAATGTTAATGGGTTAAAGCCTCCAATCAAAAGACATAGACTGTAAGAATGGGTTACAAAACAGGACCAAACTATATGCTGTCTACAAGGGCATCAGTTTAGACCCAAGGACAGAAACAGATTGAATGTGAAAGAATGAAAAAAGATATTTCACCCAATCAAAAACCAGTAAAGAACACAGATAACTATTTTAATACATTATGTATTAGTCTTCAAATGAAAAAAATAATTAAAAGGGGCAAAGAAAGACACTGTGCATTGATAATAGGAACAATTCATCAAGAATTCATGATAAAAATTATAAATATCTATGCACTGAATCAGAGTGACACCAAATACATGAGGCATGCACTGATAACATTGAAGGGAAAAGTAAGCCCCTTTACAAAATAGTTGGAATTTTCAATAAACTGCTTTCATGAATGGATAGAATGTCTAGAAAGAAAACAAGGAAACAGTGATTTTGAATAATACAGTAAGTGACCTAAATAATAAAAATTTACAAAACATTATACCTCACAACAGAAGGATACATATTTCTCTCAATTGCTCATGGATCATTCTTCAGGCTAGAATCACAAATTGGGTCTTAAGTTTCAATAAATTTCAAAAGATCAAAATTATACAAAACACTTTCTCAGATGATAATGGAATGAAGTTGAAAATCATTAACAGGTGGAAGTCCTGGACATTCATAAATATATGAAGGCTAAACAACATATTATTAAACAATAAGTGAGACAAGGAAAAAATTACATGAGAAATCAGTAAATATCTCGAGGAAAGGGAAAATCAAAACACAGCATTTCAAAACTCATAAGATGCAGCAAAGTCAGTGTTGCAAGGGAAATTTAATGTGCTAAATGCATATATTGAAAAGAAGAAAGATCAAAAATTAAAGAATTAAATTCTTACCCGGAGAAACTATAAAAAGAATAGAAACTAACTCCAAAGCAAACAGAAGGAAAGAAAGAACAAAGAGTAGAGAGAAATAAAAAGAATTGAGACCATGAAAAGAATTGTGAGAATCAACTAAACCAGAAGTTGTTCCTTTGAGAAAATAAAAAAAAAAGAATTGTTGGACCTTTAGCTAGTTTACTAGTTTGAAACTGTTATGTACCCCAGAAAAGCCATGTCCTTTTATTCTTAATCCAATCTTGTGAGGGCAGACCAATTGTTTAAGATATGAGGGAACCATTTTGGAAAAATCTTAAGAGCCACGAGAGCCAGGAGATTCCATGCAGTTTTTGGAGATGAAGAAGAAAAATTCCCCTGGCAGAGCTTCATGAAACAAGAAGTCTTGAGAGAAAGCAGATGTCACCATGTTTACTATGTGCCTTTCCAATTGAGAAAGAAACACAAAACATCATTGGCCTTCTGGAAACAAAGTATCTTTCCTTGGATACTTTAGATTGGACATTTCTATAGCGTTATTTTAATTGGACATTTTCACTGTTTTATAACTGTAAACTTGCAACTTAAAATTTCTCATTTTTAAGAGTCATTCCATTTCTGATATATTGCATTCCAGCAGCTTACAAACTAGAACACACTCCAGGAAAAAAAGTCCAGGACCAGTTAGCTTCACATGTGAATTCTGCCAAGCATTCAAGAAAGAATTAGTACCAGTTCTGCTAAAACACTTCAAAAATTTGAAGAGGAGAACAAACTAAGTATCTTATTCTATGAAGTCAACATCACCTATACCAAAGTCATAAAGTGACACTACAAGAAGAGAAAATTAAAGATAATTTTATTTAATATACGTAGATTCAAAAATCATCAACAAAAATACTCACAAATCAAATCTGGCAGAACATTAAAATAATTATACTCCATGACCAAGTGGGATTTATTGCACGACCAAGTGGGATTTATTGATATTGTGAGAATATCAAGAATTCAACTTGGGGAGGTTGAATTTCTCCCCACTCTCACCATTCCCCAAAGGGGGCTTGCAAATACTTTTCCAGTCACTGATCAAATCATTCTGGGATTCATCAGGGGATCACTCTGGACAAACCAAAAAAATCTCATGTGCTACCTGAGATTCCAAGTACTTATGACATTCAATCAAACTATCTACATGAGTTATATTAGGAAATGCTCTTGTCAAAATCTAAATTTTGTAACAAATAAACATTTTTTGCTTTAGTCTCACACATAATGTGACATTTTAAAGTATTAGATATCATCTATTTTCAGCACCCTGCAATAATGACACTCCTTTGTTCTTCCTCATGCAAAAACATTTTTAAAATTTGTACACTGTACATTTCACTATTATTATACACTCTAGGCATTCCTAGATTATACCATCTCGATCTTTAACTTTGGAAGGCTCTCCCTGCTGGGGGCGTGGTGGAGACAGAGGAAAGGTTGTAGGCTGGTTTTAATGGCTTCAAATTGCGAAGCCCTGGGGTCTGAATCCCTTGAGAGAGGGATTCCACCTGAGTTGCATTTCACCCCTCCCGTGGGGAAGGTTCAGGTGGGAGACAGCCCTGAAAGCAGCCTGTTTCTGCGTTTGGGGCAGTTTCAGCCTGTGTAATCCCAGCGCTGAATCCAGAGGCAACCAGGCCTCCATAGAAACAGCTGCAGAAGGCTCTGTTTCATCCCCTTTCCTGTTTTTCAGTTTGCCCAATAGGCGACTTCCACCTTGATCAATTTCACCTGAGCTGGGGGCCTATTTTTAGTAGTCAGAATTTGTTTATTAATGCCACTATTGGTGTTTGGTTGGACTCAGTCCCTGCTATTGTTGGAGACTCTTTCCTTTCCCTCCAGGAAGCCGCCTGTGGGAGAGGGGCACTGGCCGCCAGCTACCGCAGCTTGGGGAACTGCACACAGCTCGGGGAACTCACTGTTCTGGAGACTCGCAGCCAGTCCAACTGGTCCAGACTGGGGTACGCTGTGTGTCTGGTCTCTATCATGGCTACAGGAGCTGTTCTGTACTGTTTCTGGTTATTTAGTAGTTGCTCTGGAGGATGAACTAAAATGCGTGCACCTTACTAAGCTGCCATCTTGGCCCCCCCAGGATGAAAGTTTTCCCTCTGAGACCAAGAACAAGACAAGGATGCCTACTATCACCATTGTTATACAACATTGTGCTGGAAATTCTGCCTATAGTAATTAAACAAGAAAAATAAAAGATATATGAATTGGAAAGGAAGAAGTCAAACTTTCACTGTTTACAGTTATCAGGATAATATATGTAAAAATTCCTTAAAAATCTACAGCAAAGCTATTAGAGTTAATAAATGAGTGCAGTAAAGTAGCAGGGAACAAGATCAGCACCCCAAAATTGGTAGTGTTTCTATACATTTGTAGTAAGCAATCTTAGGAATCAAGAAAAAAATTCCATTATCAATACCAAAAAAACAATAAAATATTTATGAAGAAATTTGACCAAGCCCCCAAAAGACCTAAACAAAGGAAAACGACAAAAAAATTTCTAAAACAAATAAGAAAAAAACTAAATAAATGCAAGGACACACTGTGTTCATGGATTGGAAGACTAAATATAGTTAAGATATAAATTCTACCCTAATTAATTTATACTTTCAATGCAGTACCAATTAAAATCACAACAACACACTTTCCTGAAATATAAAAATCATAAATCAAATTTATTTATAAGGGACAGTATCTTGAAAAAGAGGAATGAAGTGGGAGATTTCATAACTACTTGACTTTTAAGCATGCTACAAGGTACAGTGGTCAAACAGCATGACACTAGCATAAAGATAGAAATACTAACCAATGGAATTGAATTGAGTATTCAGAAATACACCCTATCATCTATATACAATTGAACTTTCATAAGGCTGTCAAGCCAATTCAAATGGAATAGAGCAGCCACTTCATTAAATGGTCTTTGGAAAAATGGATATCCATAAACAAAAATGAACGAGGACTTCCTATCTCATATCTTATACAAAATCTAAGTATCAAAGCTCTAAAAATTAAAGCTAAGACCATAAAATGTTTAGGAAAAATGCATGGAAATACCTTATAGATTTTGCTATAGGAGATGGTTTTGTAGAAATTTTGCCCAAAATCAGGAGCAATGAAAAAAATAGCTAAATTGATTTTGTTCTAATTTAAACACTACAACTCAACAACAACAAAAAACAAGGAACCCAATTAAAAAATGGACAAAAACATGGACATTTTTTCAGAAGGGGAAATACAAATGGCTTAAAAACATATAAAATTAGGAAGATGCATATCCAAACCATATCACTTCACACCTAATAGAATGAATATTATCAAAAAACCAGAAAACTGCAAGTGCTGGAGTGAATGTGGGGAAAGAAGCACACTTATTTATGTGGCTGGTAACACTGAATGACGTAAACACTCAAGAGCAGATTGACTGTTCCTGAGGAAGTAAAGTATAGAATTGTTATTTGATCCAGCAATCCCATTCCACATTTTTACACCAATGTTTGTAGTGGCATCATTAGTGGTTGTCAAGAGATGGAAACAGCACAAATGTCCATCAATGGACAAGTGGCTAAACAAATGTGTGCATACATATGATGGATATTTTATTCAGCTAAAGGACAGACTAAAGTCATGAAACTGCAACAATAAGGATGAACCTCAATGACATATGCTAAGTAAAACTCACCATATAAAAAAGGAAAATACCGTATAGTCTTATTAACAGGAATTAATATTAATGAATTTACTTTGAGGGTTAAATTTAAGAACACAGGTTATCAGGAAAAAGAAGAGGGTAGAGATTTAATGTTTGATGAGGAAGGAGTACAGAATATTCAGCAGGAAGGAGTACAGAATTTTCAACAGGACTGATTGTAACGTTCCACAAATTGATAGCACAGTACTATTTGGTTGTAGTACAATATTGTAAGTACTCTGAACAAAACTGAGTGTGAGTATGGTGGAGGGAGGAAGGCTATTGTCATGTATGACACCAGAAGAAAAGATAGAGTGGTAAGGACTGGGAAAGTATTGTCTACCATTGCCTAGAATGGGCAATGATGGTAATTAAATGGACAGATATGCAAATATGTAGGCTAATAAATGAATGTCTATATTGCAAGGTGTTGAAAATGGGATGGTATGTGGTGAAAAATACAGTCAATTGAAATGAATCCTCTAGTTAACAGTAAAATTATTATATCCATCCATTGAATGTAACAGCAGCAATATGACAAAGTTAAATGTTAATAACCAGGGGATATGAGGGAGGGGTAGAGGATACTTTGCAAAGGAAATGGAAACTCTTAGATTGTGCTGGTAAGACCAAGGCCATGTGATTATAACAGAAACCATTGAATTTTACTTAGGTTGTGTTGTATGATGTGTGAATAAAACTAGTTAAAAGTGAACTGGGAGATGCAAATGTTGGAGAAAATTTGGAGAGAGAAATGGACCTATTCCCTGTGGTTTGGAAAGTAATGTGGTGCAACCAATCTAGAGAGCAGTGACTCCACAGGAAGCTAGGTGTCAGTTGCCATGCCTGCAACCCTGTACTTAGATGTATACTTTGAGGAACTAAGAACATGGACATGAGTGGACATTTGCACATTGGTGTTTATCATGGAAATGGTCATGTTTTGTAATGGATGGAGATGTTCCAAAAGTTACATCCCTGTCCTGCACCCCAACCTCCACACTCCACCACCAATGTGCTCAACCCACCCTTGCTAGTTTGAAGGAATTATTTACCCCAGAAAATCCATGTTATAATCTTGATTCAATCTTAGGTTGTGTTCTATGTTTTGTGAATAAAACTGCTAAAAAATGAACTGAGAGATACAAGTGCTGGAGAAAATTTGGAGAGAGAGATAGACTGATTCCCTGTGGTTAGGGAAGTAATGTGGTGTAACTTTTTGATTAGAGATTGAACTCCACCTATTTCAGGTGGGTCTTGATTAGTTTACTGGAATCTTTTAAATTAGTAAACATTTTGGAGAGTCAGAGCCTTCAGAAAGAGAGCCAATAGAAACTTCAGAGCAGAACAGACACAGAAGCAGACATTTGGAGAACAGAGACACAGATGTTTGGAGATATGCTGAGCCCAGCACACATCACCATATGATGCTAAGCAAGCCATCACTGGAGAGAGCTGAGGGAAGCCAAGAGATGAGAGCCAGCCCCAGAGAAGAAAAGTGAGGAACCCCCAAAGGAATTGAGGCTAAAACAACAGAGCCCAATAGTAAGGGAGCAGCACATCCCAGTCACATGACTTCCCAGCTAACAGAGATGTTCTAGACCCATTAACCTTCTTGAGTGAAGGTAATTTCTTGCTGGTGACTTAATTTGTACACTTTTACTTTCTTAGAACTGTAAACATATAATTTATTAAATTATTCTTTAAAAAAGCCATTCCAAATTTGGTATACTGCATTCCAGCAGCTTTCAAATGAATACACTGCCTATGCCTACACCAGTGCAAACTGTAGCATATGTATAACTGCACACCTGAATCCTGTCCTCCCGTGACCAACACACTCTAGCCTCACCCACCCTGTTGCCACATACCCCCAAATATGTATGCTGCCCCTGAAGCCTATCTCCTGCAATGCCTTCCCTCTACATCCAACATGCCACTCAATTCCCACAATCCCTGAGCCCTGCATGCACTTCATCCAACCACCCCTGACTCTCTGGCCAACATCCCACACACCCAGACACCTGCACAACAACCCTCACCATGCATAGCCCTAGGGCACATCCTGTAGTTGGACCCCACCCCATGCTCTGCACACCACCATATGCCCACCCAAACTCTGCCCTATGACCCACACCCCCACAAACCATGCATTGCACCCCCCATGCCACATTGTCCCATGACCCTCACACCCACACTCACACACTGTGCCCCGTGCCACAACTAAACCACAGCCCAAGTCCCTGTGCCTTCATTTCCTGCCCACTGGGTCAGAAAGATTGCATGATTGACAAGCCTAGACAGTGTGCATTTCTGATTGACTGTATACACTAGCAGCTGCCATAACCAGTCTCACAACCCCAGGTAATTCCAAGGAGGGATCTGGGAAACACCAGCCTAATCAGGCCCACAAGAAATATCTCCAATGAAGTGCACACTGCCTAACCACCAGCTATGGGGTTGATAGTTTAATGCTCACACCAGGATGAAGGGACTTGGCTAGAATTGCACCGGGTCTCCATCTGTCTCATAGGGATGCTGTAATTGGGAAAGGCAGTCCTGTGGGGAAGATGAGGCCCAAGAGCTCCATCTTCTGGTAAGAAACAGAAATTGCAGGCTGGCACACTGTCTAGCTTCAGAGATCCACAAGTACAGTGGCATCCTCTGCCTGAGGTTTGGGACCTGATTTGGCCAGGAAATACTAATAAACCAAAAACTGAAGGAGAACTTCAACACGAATTCAAGCAAATTAAAAACATCATACTACTGAGGGAAATCAACTTCCATGATAACTTTATCAAGACAATTAAATGACTCAAAATCAACAGAAAAATCACCAAGCTTATGAAGATACAGACAGATATCTTCCAATGACAAATTTGAATTACCATAGGAGACACAGATTTTGGAACAACTAATAATGATGCTCATACAACTCTCATAAATAAATACAGTGGGTTGGGTAATGGCATATAGGATATCAAGAGGAAACTACAAGAGGAAACTAGAAGGGCATAAAGAAAAAGAATGAGTAAGAAAAACAACAAATACCACAGAGATTAAAGAGATGGTAGACCAATTTAAAAATATGCTAGAGATGCACAGCAGCAGATTTGAAGAGGTAGAAGAAAAAATAAGAGAAATAGAGGACAGAGAAATTGAATCTAAATGTACAAAAGAAAAATGGCAAAGCAGATGGAAAAACTTGAATTGGATCTCAGAGAAATAATGAACAACATGTACAGCATAAATAATAGAATTATCAGTGTCACAAAAGAAGAAAAGAGTAAGGGCTAAGACGATTGTGGAAGTAATGGGGGAAATATTCCCAACCCTTATAAAAGATATAAGTATGCAAATCAAAGAAAATTAACAGGACCCAAATAGAATAAATCCAAATAGGCCTACCCTCAGACACGTACTAATCAATCTGTCAAATGTTGAAGAGGAGGAGAAAATGCCAAAAGGAGCAAGAAGGAAGCAAGTCACCACATAAAAGGGAAATCACAAAAGACTGAGTGTGGACTATTCAACAATAAACAAGGAGGTGAAAATATGGGTCTTTGATATATTCAACATCTGCAAAGAGAAAGACTTCCATCCCAGAATTCTGTAACCAGCCAAATTGTCCATGAAAAAAGTAAGGGAGTGATCAAAATTTTCAATGACAAAGTCTGAGAGAAATTCTTGACAAGTGATAGCCCTAGAAGAAATACTAAAGGGACTTCATTAGGTGAAAATAAAGATGGGGGTTGGAAGACTGGAGAGGGGCACAGAATTGAATAGCACTACCAGTAAGGGTAACTTAAAGGATAAAAAGAGAAAGAGAGAAAAGAATATAAAGTTTGACAAATATAAAACAAAGGATAAGATGGTAGATTCAAGAAGTACCTTTAGAGTAACAACTTTGAATATTAACAGATTAAATTCACCAATTATAAGGTATAGATTAGCAGAATGGATTAAGGATATGACCCATCTATATGCTGTTTACAAGAGACTCATCTTAGACCCAGGGAAGCAAACAGAATGAAGTGAAAGGATGGAAAAAGTTTTCCATGGAAGTTGTAGGCCAAAGAAAGTAAGAGTATTTTTACTACTATCAGACCAAGTAGACTTTAAATGCAAAAACATCATAAGACACAAAAAAGGACATTGCATATTTAAAAAGGACCAATTCAAGAAGAAGAAATAGCAATCATAAATGTTTATGCAGTCAATTATGCAACTCTAATGTACACAAAGCAAACATTGGAAAAACTGAAGGGAGTAATGGACTTTTCAAGAATATTAGTTGCAGAAGTCAGTACAGCACTCTCCTTTATAGAAAGAACAATCAGACATAGGATCAGCCAGAAAATCATGAATTTAAACATCTTGATAAAATAATTAGACCTAAGAAACATATATAGATCATTACATGACAAAACAGCAGAGAATGCATTCTTCTGTACTGATACAGGGATCTTCTATATGATAGATAATATGCTGGACACAAAACGTGTTTAAAAATTTAGAAAGATTGAAAAATTTAGAAAGATTGAAATTATTTCTCTGATTAAAATGGAGTGAAGCAGAAAATCAATAACCACTAAAGAAGCAAAACTTTCACAGATACATGAGATTAAATAATGTACATTTAAATAATTAATGGGTCAAAGAAGAAAATACTAGAGAAATTAACAAGTACGTGGAGATGAATGGAAATAGAATATAACAGATCAGAACACATGGGACATGGCAAAGGTAGTGCTGAGAGGGAAATTGTTTGCAATAAATTCCTGTATTTAAAAAGAAAGAGGGAATTCAAGGGTCTAACCATTCAACTGGAGAAACTAGAGAAAGATCAGCAAACCAACCCCCAAATAAATAGAGGAATAGAAGTAAAGATTGAAGAAGAATTAAATGAATTGGAGAGAAAAAAAACAGAATACAAAGAATCAGTGAAACCAGAAATTGGTCCTTTGAGAAAATCAATAAAATCAATGGGCCCTTAGCTAGGCTGACAAAGAAAAAAAAAGAGGATGCAAATAAACAAAATCAGAAATGATGTAAGGTTCTTACAATGGGCCCTGAAAAAATAAAATAAAAATCATGAGGATACTATGAACAAATAGCCAACAAATTAGACAACATAGAACAAATGACTAAATTCCTAGATGCACATGAACAAGTTCCAGTGATTGAGAAAAAAATAGATCTCAACGAATGAAGTATAATTAATGAGATTAAATCAGTCACCAAAAATCTTACAAAGAAAACCCCAAGGACAGAAGGCTTCACAGAGGAATTTTATCAAATATTACAAAAAGAAGAAAAACAAATCCTGCTCAAACTCTTCCAAAGCAACGAGGGTAACATCACTCTAATACCAAAACTGTTTAAAGATGCTATAAGAAAGGAAAATCAGAGACCAATCTCCATAAAGAATACAGATGCAATATGCTCAGCAAATACTAGCAAACTGAGTCCAATGACATATTTAAAGAATTATACACGACAATCAAGTGAGAATTATACCAGAATGTGAGGTTGGGTCAACACAAGAAAATTAATCAATGTAAAACAGCATATCAACAAATTGAAAGGTAAAACTTACTTAATCATCCAGATTGATGCTGAAGAAGCATTGGACAGAATTCACCATCTTTTTCTGGTAAAAACATTTCAAAAGTTAGGAATTAAATAAAACTTCCTTGATAAGATAAAAGGCACATATACTGCCTGCCATACCAGAGACCCGGGTTTGATTTCTGGTGCCTCCCCATGCAAAAAAAGGGCACATATAAAAAACCCATAGCCAGAATCATACTTAAAGGTAAAAGACTGAAATCCTTCTTCCTAAGATTGGGAATCAGACAAAGATGCCCACTGCACCATTATTCAACATTGTACTAGAAGTTCTATTTAAAGCAATTAGACAGGAAAAATAAATGAAAGCCATCCAAGTGAGAAAGGAAGAAGCAAACCTTTCATTATTTTCAGATGACATGATGCTATATTTGGAAAATCCTGAGAAATCTATGACAATGCTTCTTGAGCTATAAACAAATTCAGAAAAGTGGCAAGATGCAACATTGATATGTAAAAATCAGATATGTTTCTGTACACAAGACGACCTCACTTAGGAGAAAATTAAGGAAAAAAATTCATTCTAAATAGCAACGAAAATAATCAAGTACCTAGGAATAAACTTAACCTTACATTGAAAAGGCCTGTACACAGAAAACTACCTAATATGTTAAAAGAAATTAGAAAGCATTTAAATCAGCTGAAAGGCATTCACTATTGATAGATAGGAAGGTTAAATGTAGTTAAGATGTCAATTCTACCCAAACTGATCTACAGCTACAATGAAATAACAAGAACAATTCCAACAATCCATTTGGAAGACTTGGAAAAGCTAACTGTCAAATACAAATTGGAAGGGAAAGAGATCTTCATCAGCTAAAATATTCCACAAAAAAATGAAGTAGGAGGATTAACACTTCCTGATTTTAATGCTTATTATCAAGACACAAGGGTCAAATCAGCATGGTACTGGCACAAAGATAGAAGTACTGGCAAATGGAAAATTGGCAAAGTGTAGAAAAAGACCATGAAATCTATGGTTAGCTACTCTTGAACAATGTACCCAAATCCACTTAACTGGGACAGAATATTATTTTCAATAAATTGGTGTAGAATAACTGGATATCAATAGTCAAAAGAATGAAAGAGAACCTTAGTTTACACCCTTTAGAAAAGTTAACTCAGGATGGTGTGATGGTGGCTCAGTGGCAGAATACTTGCCTCCCATGCCAGAGGCCCAGATTCAATTCCCAGTACCTCCCCATGCAAAAAAAAAGGAGAAAGAAAAAGTTAACTCAAAGTGGATGAAAGATATAAATAAAAGAGCCAGTACCATAAAACTCTTAGAAGAAAATAAACGGGAACATCTTCAAGACCCTGTAATAGGAGATAACTTCCTCAACTTTGTACCCAAAGTGCAAAGAAAAAAAATGTAAATGGGAAAATCAAAATCAAATGCTTTTGTACCTCAAAAGTTTTTGCCTAAAAGGTCAAGAGGCTGCCAACACCATGGCATAAAATATTTGCAAATCATGAATTCTGTAATGGTTTGATATCCTGCATACATAAAGAAATCATACAATTCAACAAAACAAACAACCCAATTGTGCTGGTTTGCAAGGATTCATGTCCCCTAGAAAAGCCATATTTTAATCTAAATCCCATTTCATAAAGGCAGAGTGATCTCTATTCAATATTCAATACTACATGTTTTCAACTGTAATCATCTCCTTGGAGAGGTGATGTAGTCGAGAGTGGTTGTTAAGCTGGATTAGGTGATGACATGTCTCCACCCATTTGGGTGAATCTTTATACGTTTCTGGAGTCCTACAAAAGAGGAAAAATTTTGTAGAATGAAAGCTAATTCAGAGAGATCAGAGCAGAATGACATAGCCATGAAAAGCAGAGTCAACCAGCCAACGACCTTTGGAGATGAAGAAGGAAAATATCTCACAAGGAGCTTCATGAAACAGGAAGCCAGGAGAATGTAGCAGATGGTGCTGTGTTCATCAAGTGCCCTTCCAGATGAGAGAGAAACTCTGACTGTGTTCACTATGTGTCTTCTCACTTGAGAGAGAAACCCTGAACTTCATAAGCCTTATTGAACCAAGGTATCTTTCCCTGAATGCCTTAGATTGGACATTTCTATAGACCAGTTTTAATTGGGACATTTTCTTAGCCTTGAAAGTGTAAACTAGCAACTTATTAAATTCCCCTTTTTAAAAGCCATTCTGTTTCTGGTATATTGCATTCTGGCAGCTAGCAAACTAGAACACTAATTATAAAATAAGCTAAGGATATGAGCTGTCATGTTTTCCAAAAAGAAAATACACATGCTATAATGCACACTGAGACATTCTCATTTTCATTAGCTATAAGGGAAATGGAGATCAAAACTACAATATGATTCCACCTCATCCCTATACGGATAGCTGGTAGTAAAGAAACAAGGAGCTACAAATTTCCGGGAAGATGTGGAGAAATTCGAACACTTATGCACTGCTGATGGGAACGTATAATTATACAGGTAATATGGAAGACAGTGTGGTGGGCCCTTAGAAAACTAAATATCAAGTGGCCCTATGACTTTGCAATACCACTACTTGGTATACACCCAGAAGAGATGAAAACAATGACAAAGACAAATATTTGAATGCTTTTGTTCATGGAAACATAATTCACAATAGCAAAAAGATGGAAACAATCCAAGTAAGATGAAATGAGGTCCTGAATTATATGACCACATGGATGAACTTTCAGGACATAAAGCTGAGTGAAATAAGTCAAATGCCAAAGGCTAGATACTGTATGATTTTTTTATTATAACCATGGTAAAGGTAAATTCAGGGAATTATAGAGCTACATAGAAACTAGGGATGGATGAATGGTTAGCTAGTGAAGTTGAACTTAAATGTAAGGAAATAGATAGACGTGAAAGCAGTTTATTAGGGGGTCTGTTAGCATAGTTGCCATATTGAAGGTGAATATGATTGAAAGGGGTTTTATAATGCCATGTTGCTCATTAATTAACACTTAAAATATAAATAAATTCTTGCATGAACTGCTTGAAGAGATTGAATATGGTACAAAGAGTAAAAATAGATAGATAGATGTAGTTGGAACACTACCATTGCATGCTATGTTCTATATTTCACAGGAAGACATCATCAGTACAACAGCAATACCAGGGGTAAATAATTAGGGGTGAAGGACAAAATATAGGGGAGGTTTTTTTTATACTAGGTGAATGTGTGTTTTTCTCTTTGTATCATTCAAAATTGTTCAAAACTTGAGAGTGCTGATGATTGTACAACTAAGTGAGGATAATGTCAGACATAGATTGTTGGCAATGTACATAACACATAATGTCCAATAGATGGAAGTTACATTGACTGAGAAGTAGAATGGGGAACTGTGGTGTATACATATGATCAAATATTGAGCAGCTACAGAAAGGAAAAAAGTTGTGAGGTATGCAACCATGTGAATGAACTGAGGGTTTATGTGAAGCAAAATAATCCAGAAACAAAAGGACAAATATTTTATGGTCTCTATTAGGAAATACTTACGAGAAATTGGGGCATAGATTGTGGGCTTTTATATCAGTTACATCTATTCCAGAGCTAAAATTGTTATTTTTACATTTTGAGATATTGTGCTCTATATGCATGACCTGGTATTTGCCTGGAGATTTGGGTTGCTTGTGCTTTGGGTATAAATTTTATGAAGTTATCTCCTATTTCTAAGTTCTGAATAACTTTCCTTTTATTTTCTACTAGGAGTGTGTGATGCCTAGAACTCAGAGTAGAAGTTCTGCATCTTTGAAAGTCAGCATTGCCACATACAGCAGTTTTGAAGGATTAAAAAAAAGAGATCAGCATTCAACTAGAGATAAGAACAAAGTCAATTTGATAGGGACTGAGGTAAGTCAGAATACAGGGTTAAGTAGGACACTGTCATATTTTAGAACTTCACTTACTGTATGAGATCAAAGGTAGAGATGTTTCTCTTGTGCAAAATCTAAATTTTCTGTAACACATAATCTAACTCAACCTATCTATAGATCATTTAAAGAGCCTAAAGACATGGAGATCAGAATGGGAATAAGGGTTGGTAATTCTGTATAGCTTAACATAATATCTGTATGTATCCAAGACTATATTGAACAGATAATTTAAAAGCATTGGGAAAGTCCCTTGACGGATGGGAGAAAAAAATATGGAAATGTTGAAGTTTTATTATGAGAGAAACACCTGATTCTGTCTCAAATAATAGGGTCCACCAAGTCAAAAGGTGATGTGTTTGGTCTTGAGCCTTGTTCTTCTGAAACTTATTTATGTAGCAGAGAACTTAAGCCTAACTATAGTCTTGATGAAGAGTTTCTTCCAGATGGCCTCTTTTGTTGCTAAGCTGTGGCCACCCTCTCTCTAGGCTGAGCTCTGCAAGTAAAAATTTTACCCTCCCCCCACATGGGACAAAACATTCAGGGGTGAAATTCTGCCTGACAACAAAGGAAATGAGTTCCAGGATAAGCCTGGTCCTGGAACTATTGAATCAACAATACCTTCTTGATGAAAAGGGGGAAAATAATTACAACAAAATACTGTATCAGTGGCTAAGGGTGTTCAAAAACATTGAGAGACTATTCTGGAGGCTAATCTTATGCAAGCCCCAGCTAGATATTGCTACTTACCATGGTTTGTCACATCCCAGCCAAAACTATTTTTGTCAATGCTTAAGACCATCTGAGGCTCTATCTGAGATTCTATAAATTCTTCATACACTATGATTACTTTCCAGAGTCCTACAAACTTCAAAGGAGTTCCTAGGCCAGATAGTTCTTTGATTCCAGAGTGGCCAGTCTTTCTGAGAAGGTCAACAAGTTGCATTCAACTATACCATGTTGTCAACAGCCCTTCCCAACATGAAAACATTAGAATGGGCATTTTCTAAATACCTCTAAATTTGGGAAGAGGATGAAATGAGAAGGAGGAGTTATAACAGAGAAAACAGGATTAAATAAATGAATATGACTGTGGAATCATTATACTGGTATTTCTCTTACTCTCCAGTATCTTGGAGCAATTAGTAGGTAAAACCTAAAATTGTGGAACTGTGACCCATACCAAACTATGAAATATCTTCTATACCTACTTGTTTCAATGTACTTCGAAATTTATTGCTTTTTTGTATATATTTCACAATAAAAATTTCATATACACATATTTGCAAATTCCCTTTGAGTGACTGAGAAGAAAACATGGAAATATTAAAGTTCACCCACCTGAGGAGGACCCAATATTCTCACAATCTCTGGGGACTGACAATTTGATGGGACATTCCCTTGATCTTGGGGAAACTTATTTTTGCCTTATGAAACTTATTTTTGCAAAAGAGAAGAAAAACCTACTTATCATTATGCTAAAGGGTCACCCCAGAGATCCTCATTTGTGGCCTCTCTCTTAAAGCCAAAACCACAAGTTAGCTGACTGCCTTCACCCTTCAATGAGGTGCAAATCTCCCAATGGTGTCTCATCATTTCCTGTTCTCAGGCCCTAACCAACAAAGGTAGCTATGAGGGAACATTTGCTGCAGAAAGATGGAGGAGAGTGGCATTGGTTTAGAATACTCTCTACTGGGCACAGAGATTAGAAATTGTAGGTAATAAGGAAATACTGCAGAAAAGGCCATGCCTGCACTGAAATACTTCCCCAATACATAATTTTTTCTAATATTAACTTTGCAATGGTAAGCATAGTGAACAAATCATTTTTGAAATATAAATAGCGTTGGAATAGGACTAACAATGAAATATACTTGAGAAAATTTATAAGTAAATAAAATGTGCATTAGAACTACAAAAAAGTATTCCTGGGCTATGTTTGTTCAAAGTACACAATTGTATATATTTCCTAGGGCTTGATAGCCTACATGATTTGTTGTTGTTCATAATTTTGGGAGATTATTAAGGCAAAGTGATTTTTAATCTCCAATAAAAGGAATGTCATATATAAGCCATATGATCCATTTCCTGTAAATAGCTACTCTCCTTTTGAGAAACAGTTTCAGCCTGTTACTGGGCCTTATTAAGTACTGTATGCTTAACATGGTCAACAAGTAACAATGAAACCTGAGGTGCCTATCATGATCTGGGTGTTGTATGACCTACCAAGCCATAATATAAAGAGCAGCACTCCATCATAACATGGAAATGATATATGTGAGATAAGGCTTGAGGAGATCCTAAAAGCACAAGTTAGTTACATGAGGACATTGTCAAAATGCCAACGCCCCTACTCCTGCCATATTAATTCTCTTTCCCATCTCAGAGTTATGACCTCTTGGGGACTTCCTTACAATTGGCTGACTTAAAAAACTTTTTTAAAAAAGACAGCTTGGACCTAGTTTACAGATGCATTATATGCCTGTACTGCTGAAAATTGGACATCTGTAGCACTGCAGTACTTTTCTGGGGTGTCCTGAAGGACAGGTTTGAGTGGAAATCTTCTCTGTGTTTGGTACATCAAACAGTGCACCTCATTTTCAGTTTTTTGAAAGGAGAATTTGGAAGATGTGCTTGTGTACTGACCCACGGACTCTTTCTAATGGTATGGCTGGATTGTCAGGTACTTGGAAGGAGAATCATTGGGGAATTGATGACAAAGACATGTGCAGAAGTGATATGAGGATAGAACTTTCTAGGTGGACAAGAAATATGAAGATATTTGTGTCCCTTGTGAATGCTCACCAGAGGGGCAAAGGAAGGTTTCAGTAATCAAGTGGTTAAAATAACCCATTATGTTGATACAAGTCATCCATATTCCCCATCACTCCTGTCGTTCCTCAAAGGGCTCATGCACAAAGTGGTCATGGTGTTGTGATGGAGTCTATGTGGGGGCTCAGTTACATAGATTTCTTCTCACCAAGGAGAACCTGGCTACCACCACTGCTGAGTTCCCAGTCTGCTTGCAGCAGAGACCCACACTTAGTCCTGATATAATGCCACTTCCCTGAGGTGATCAGTCTGCTACCTGGTGACAAGTTGATTATATTGGACCACTTCCAGTATAATTAAAGAGACAGGAATTTGTTCTAACTGGAATAGATGCATACTCTGGATATGGGACTCCCTTCCCTGCATGCAATGTTTTTGCCAAAACTATCATCTGTCAGCTTATGGAATGCTTTATTTATTGTCATGTTACTCCACACAGCATTACTTATGATCAAGGTACACACCTCACAGCAAATGAAATGCAAGAATAGACACATGCTAATGGAAATCTCTGGTCATACAATATTCTCCACCATCTAGAGGCAGCTGCATTGATATAATGGAGGAATGGTCTTCAAAGATTCAATTATACCACTAAGTATGTGCAAAAAACATTGCAAATCTGGGGCAATATTCTCTACAAGGCTGGGTATGCTCTGAATCAGCATTCAATACATCTTGTTTTTCCTCCATAGCAAGGATTCACAGGCCCAGGAATCAGTGGGTGGAAATGAGAGTGGAACCACTCACTATCACCCATAGTGGGCAACTAGATAAATTTTTATTCCTTTCCCTCCAACATCCAGCTTTGCAGCTCTCCAAGTCTAGTTCCAAAAGGAGGAGTGTTACTACCAGGAGACACAACAATGATTCCATTGAACTTTATTTTAAGACTCCAATCTGGACTCCCTTTGGGCTTCTCATCCCTCTGAATCCACAGAAAAGGAAGGCTATTACTGTATTGTCTGGGATGATTGATCTTATCCATAGGAAATAGGGCTCACTACACAAGGGAGGTAAATACCCATTTTCCTTGGATCAGGCAATCAGTTAGGTTACCTCTTTCATTATTACCATGTCCTGTGATTAAAGTCAGTGGAAAAATGCAAGAACCCAATTCAGGAATACCAATGTCCCAGAAATTTCAGGAATGAAAGTATGGGTCACCACACCGGGTAAAGAACCATGGTCAACTGAAGTGATTGCTGAGGGTAATGGGAGAATGGAGTTTGTAGTGGAAGAAGTTAGTTATAAATATGAACCTCATCTATTGGTGTGACTAGTTACAGAAATGAGGACTGTAATGGTATATTTCTTCCTTGATTTGTTGTATGTTTTTATTTGTACATAAGTCAAATAACTTTCCTTCCTTCTCTACTTGATCCCCTTATCATATGACATAAGTTGCATTGTTCTTGTTGTGGTAGTGATGTTCTAGGAGTGAATGTTAGCCAAGAACGTGTGCCCTTTTCTGGAAAGATATATTTTCTTTCTGGTTGTACATGAGAGTTGGAATTGTTAGGTGAAGAATATGTCTATTATTGGGTCCTATTCAGAACTTAAGTATGGTTTAAGGTGATGTGTGATGTGTATAGCTCCCAAGTTAACCAATGTTGGATGGTTATACTTAGTTCATGTGTCATCTTGATTACGTGTTGAAGCAAAGTTGTCTGTTCAAACAAGTACTGAACTTTCCCTTGGTGCAAAGACATTTTATGGCTGGTTAATAAGTCAGAAGGCTGGCTTATTGAATCATCAATCACTTGTTTACATCTATGGCTGATGGTATCTATGGCTGACTGATGTAGTATTTTCCACTATGAGAGAGTCCAATCAGCTAGACATCTAATCCAATCATTTGAGGACATTTTATGATGAAGTGGTGACTTCAGCATACATAGAGAAGAGAATTTTCATCTCCCCTTCACTTGGCCAGCCTCTACTGGGGAGTTCATGGAGGACTTTCATTGGAGTTGCCAGTTCACTGCCTGCCTAGGGAGTTTGGAGTTTGCCATCCCTATAGTTACCTGAAGCACTTCTATAAAATCATATATTTACAGATATCTCCTGTCAGTTCTGTTTCCCTAGGGAACCCTGGCTAATATACTTTTGTTAATAAATTTATATGCATGAAATGTCATTTATATTTTCGAGATTGTATAAAATTTCTAAAGACTGAACAATGTTCTCTCTGTCCATGCTATATCCTGATACTGATCTGCATGATGTTAAACAACAGCACGATGTTGTTAGTCATGGTTTCATTTATTCTTAGAAAAAAGTTTACATATTATTTACAGAAACAAGCAAATTTATTTGTTAGTTACACTACATTTTTTCTAATACTTCTCTAAATGTATATGTGGTCAGTTACAAGTCAGAACTTCATGTTCATCATAAAAGGACTTCAAAAGAGAAGGGAAGTAAGTGTATACATTGTGTTCTTCATTCTACTTAACAAAACCCTGATAAATGGGTTAATATGAGACAGAACAAAACTTCTGGGATATTTTGTTTTTGATGATACCAATATAAGTCAACTCTCAATTTTTTAAAATTTCTGAAAGAGATTCATTTAAAAATACTAATCATAAAATTATGGCCTAATCATAAAATTGCATACTGCAAACACATTTATTCCTGAGCTTTAATTGTTATTTCTAAATTCTGAGATGGTTTGCTATTTGTCTATAACCTGGTAGTTCCCTGGAAATTTGGGTAGCTGTGTGGCACCTGAAACACAGAGTTACAATACTCTAGCCCTGAAATTCAATGCTCCAACACACAGCAACTGTGAAAGAAGGTGAAAAGGAGATGTGACTTTAATTAGTGATGTGAATGAATCTTGTCAGATTAGGACTAATGTACACCAGAATGAAAGGTAAAGGATTATACTGAGAATATATTAAAACTTTAAGTTCTGTGTGAGACCAAAGAAGAGGTATATATTTTGACCAAAATTTTAACTTACAGGAGCACATAATCTAATTTAACTGGTCTTTTCAGTTTATCTAAACAGTGTAATTCAGCTTTCTTTGACATAGAATCTAGAATAAGGCATGAGCTCTTGATATACTGTATACATTATTGTGATAACTGAGACATTTTGGGCAGAAAATGAAGAAAGCATTGGCAAGTTCTTGAGGGACTCGAGAAAAAGCATGGAATTATTAAACATTCCCACCTGGGGAATTCTGTCTATGCCCTTAAGCAATAGAGTTTCCAATTTAATAAGGCAAGCCCTCAATCTTGAGGCTTGCATTTATGAAACTTATTTATGTATTTGTTAAGCTAAGCTTATATTTACTTAGTGCCTGAGTCACCCCCACAGAACCTCTTTTGTGGCTCAGATGTGGTATCTAGCAAGTAAACTCACTACATTTCTCCCCAACATGGAACATTACTTGCAGTGGTGTAAGTCTCCCAGCAATGTGTACTCCCAGGAATGAGCCCTGGCATAATGGAATTGGTAATACTTTCTTGAACAAAATGGGGGAAGGAAATAAAGTTTCAATGGCTAAGAGACTTCAAATAGAGTTGAGAGATAATTCTCAGGGTTACTTTTATGCAAGTAACCAAGTAATTCAGCCAGATATTGCAAACTGTCACAGAATGCTAAGCCCCAACCACGAGGATTACTGAAAATCCTAAAGAAGGCAAAAGGCTCTAGGTAAGACTTTCTAAATGTTGTATTCATTAAGTTTATTTTTTGAGATTAAACCTCTGATTGTCCCTATACCAGATAAACCCTGAAACTGAGGTACCATTCTCTCCAATAAGAGCATCCAGTTTAATTCCTCTACCCCATAATATCAATGCCTCTTTTCATCATTAAGAAGGTAGAAGGGCTTCTTGTTCATGCCTGAGACTGAGTTGATGGGACTTCCGGAGAAGATGGCGGCTTAGTAAGACACGCAGATCTTAGTTTCTCCTTCAGGACAGCTACTAGGGGTGTAGAAACAATACAGAACAGCTCCCAAAGCCACGACAGAGATAAAAAAGACAGCATACCCCATCCTGGAGCGGCTGGCTGGCTGAGAGAGCTCACTCTGGTGAGGTCGCCGAGGGGCGCGGGCTTCACCGGGTGGCACGGTGGGTGGCCGGAGTCGCTCCCTTCCCCCTTCGCGGGCTGGCTAGGAGAGTTGGACGGGCGGTCCCCTCAAACCGCAGTGGCTGGCACCCGCTCCATGCACAGTCCCCCGGACCAACTGAGAGAGTTGGATCGGAGGTCCCCATGCCACAGAGAATGGTGACGGGGGGAGGGGCCCCTTCCGAACCCGTGACTCCCTGGGAGCGTGTACTCTCCCGGGCAGGCCGCTGCCGCTGGTGCCCTCCCGCTGCAATTGTCACCCCGGGCTGATTAGGAAAATCGGACGGGCGCTTTCCCGGGCTGCAGTGGCCAGCGACCCTCCCCGCGTTCGGACCCCGGGATGGCTCGCACCCTTCCAAGCCACTTCGGCTAGCGAACCTCCCGAATGGCGAGAGTTTCCCAAAGTTAAAGGACCCACAGCACCTTTTACTGGTGGGACCCGCAGACAAATGTGTGCCACGAGCGCCACCTACTGGGCAAGATAAGAAAAAACAGAACCCAGAGATTTCACAGAAAAATCTTATAACCTTGTTGGGTCTGACACCCAGGGAAATCTGACTAAATGCCCAGACGCCAGCAGCAGAAGATAACAGTCCACGCTCAGAAGATTGAGAATATGGCCCAGTCAAAGGAACAAACCAATAGTTCAAATGAGATACAGGAGCTGAGACAACTAATGCTAAATATATGAACAGAAATGGAAATCCTCTTCAAAAACGAAATCGATAAATTGAGGGAGGACATGAAGAAGACATGGGCTGAACATAAAGAAGAAATAGAAAAACTGAAAAAACAAATCACAGAACTTATGGAAGTGAAGGACAAAGTAGAAAAGATAGAAAAAACAATGGATACCTATAATGATAGATGCAAAGAGACAGAAGATGGAATTAGTGATTTGGAGGATGGAACATCTGAATTCCAAAAACAAACAGAAACTATTGGGAAAAGAATGGAAAAATTTGAACAGGGTATCAGGGAACTCAAGGACAATATGAACCGCACAAATATACATATTGTGGGTGTCCCAGAAGGAGAAGAGAAGGGAAAAGGAGGAGAAAAACTAATGGAAGAAATTTTCACTGAAAATTTCCCAACTCTTATGAAAGACCTAAAATTACAGATCCAAGAAGTGCAGCGCACCCCAAAGAGATTAGACCCAAATAGGCGTTCTCCAAGACACTTACTAGTTAGAATGTCAGAGGTCAAAGAGAAAGAGAGGATCTTGAAAGCAGCAAGAGAAAAACAATCCATCACATAAAGGGAAACCCAATAAGACTATGTGTAGATTTCTCAGCAGAAACCATGGAGGCTAGAAGACAGTTGGATGACATATTTAAATTACTAAAAGAGAAAAACTGCCAACCAAGACTCCTATATCCAGCAATATTGTCCTTCAAAAATGAGGAAGAAATTAAAACATTCTCAGACAAAAAGTCACTGAGAGAATTTGTGACCAAGAGACCAGCTCTGCAAGAAATACTACAGGGAGCACTAGAGTCAGGTACAAAAAGACAGAAGAGAGAGGTATGGAGAAGAGTGTAGAAAGAACGAAAATCAGATATGATATATATAATACAAAAGGCAAAGTGGTAGAGGAAAATATTATCCAAACAGTAATAACACTAAATGTTAATGGACTGAATTCCCCAATCAAAAGACATAGATTGGCAGAATGGATTAAAAAACAGGATCCTTCTATATGCTGTCTACAGGAAACACATCTTAGACCCAAAGATAAACATAGGTTGAAAGTGAAAGGTTGGGAAAAGCTATTTCATGCAAATAACAACCAGAAAAGAGCAGGAGTGGCTACACTAATACCCAACAAATTAGACTTCAAATGCAAAACAGTCAAAAGAGACAAAGAAGGACACTATATACTAATAAAAGGAACAATTAAACAAGAAGACATAACAATCATAAATATTTACACACCAAACCAGAATGCCCCAAAATACGTGAGGAATACACTGCAAACACTGAAAAGGGAAATAGACACAAATACCATAATAGTTGGAGATTTCATTTCCCCACTCTCATCAATGGACAGAACATCTAGACAGAGGATCAATAAAGAAATAGAGAATCTGAATATTACTATAAATGAGCTAGACTTAACAGACATTTATAGGACATTACATCTCACAACAGCAGGATACACCTTTTTCTCAAGTGCCCATGGATAATTCTCAAAGATAGACCATATGCTGGGTCACAAAGCAAGTCTTAACAAATTTAAAAAGATTGAAATCATACACAACACTTTCTCGGATCATAAAGGAATGAAGTTGGAAATCAATAATAGGCGGCGTGACAGAAAATTCACAAATACGTGGAGTCTCAACAACACACTCTTAAACAACGAGTGGGTCAAAGAAGAAATTGCAAGAGAAATTAGTAAATACCTCGAGGCGAATGAAAATGAAAACACAACATATCAAAACTTATGGGACGCAGCAAAGGCAGTGCTAAGAGGGAAACTTATTGCCCTAAATGCCTATATCAGAAAAGAAGAAAAGGCAAAAATGCAAGAATTAACTGTTCACTTGGAAGAACTGGAGAAAGAACAGCAAACTAATCCCAAAGCAAGCAAAAGGAAAGAAATAAAGATCAGAGCAGAAATAAATGAAATTGAAAACATGAAAACAATAGAGAAAATCAATAAGGCCAGAAGTTGGTTCTATGAGAAAATCAATAAGATTGATGGGCCCTTCTCAAGAATGACAAAAAGAAGAGAGAGGATGCAAATAAATAAGATCAGAAATGGAAGAGGAGACATAACTACTGACCTCACAGAAATAAAGGAGGTAATAACAGGATACTATGAACAACTTTACGCTAATAAATACAACAATTTAGAGGAAATGGACGGGTTCCTAGAAAGACATGAACAACCAACTTTGACTCAAGAAGAAATAGATGACCTCAACAAACCAATCACAAGTAAAGAAATTGAATTAATCATTCAAAAGCTTCCTAAAAAGAAAAGTCCAGGACCAGATGGCTTCACATGTGAATTCTACCAAACATTCCAGAAAGAATTAGTAACAACTCTCCTCAAACTCTTCAAAAAAATCAAAGTGGAGGGAAACTACCTAATTCATTCTATGAAGCCAACATCACCCTCATACCAAAACCAGGCAAAGATATCACAAAAAAAGAAAACTACAGACCAATCTCTCTAATGAATATAGATGCAAAAATCCTCAATAAAATTCTAGCAAATCGTATCCAACAACACATTAAAAGAATTATACATCATGACCAAGTAGGATTCATCCCAGGTATGCAAGGATGGTTCAACATAAGAAAATCAATTAATGTAATACACCATATCAACAAATCAAAGCTGAAAAGTCACATGATCATCTCTTTGACGCAGAGAAGGCATTTGACAAGATTCAACATCCTTTCCTGTTGAAAACACTTCAAAAGATAGGAATACAAGGGAACTTCCTTAAAATGATAGAGGGAATATATGAAAAACCCACAGCTAATATCATCCTTAATGGGGAAAAATTGAAAACTTTCCCCCTAAGATCAGGAACAAGACAAGGATGTCCACTAGCACCACTATTATTCAACATTGTGTTGGAGGTTCTAGCCAGAGCAATTAGACAAGAAAAAGAAATACAAGGCATCAAAATTGGAAAGGAAGAAGTAAAACTATCGCTGTTTGCAGATGATATGATACTATACATCGAAAACCTGGAAAAATCCACAACAAAACTACTAGAGCTAATAAATAAGTACAGCAAAGTAGCAGGTTACAAGATCAACATTCAAAAATCTGTAGCATTTCTATACACTAGTAATGAACAAGCTGAGGGGGAAATCAAGAAACGAATCCCATTTACAATTGCAACTAAAAGAATAAAATACCTAGGAATAAATTTAACTAAAGAGACAAAAGACCTATACAAAGAAAACTACAAAAAACTGTTAAAAGAAATCATAGAAGACCTAAATAGATGGAAGGGCATACCGTGTTCATGGATTGGAAGACTAAATATAGTTAAGATGTCAATCCTACCTAAATTGATCTACAGATTCAATGCAATACCAGTCAAAATCCCAACAACTTATTTTTCAGAAATAGAAAAACCAATAAGCAAATTTATCTGGAAGGGCAGGGTGCCCCGAATTGCTAAAAACATCATGAGGAAAAAAAACGAAGCTGGAGGTCTCACGCTGCCTGACTTTAAGGCATATTATGAAGCCACAGTGGTCAAAACAGCATGGTGTTGGCATAAAGATAGATATATTGACCATGGAATTGAATAGAGTGCTCAGATATAGACCCTCTCATCTATGGACATTTGATCCTTGATAAGGCAGTCAAGCCAACTCACCTGGGACAGAACAGCCTCTTCAATAAATAGTGCCTAGAGAACTGGATATCCATATGCAAAAGAATGAAAGAAGACCCATGTCTCACACCCTATACAAAAGTTAACTCAAAATGGATCAAAGATCTAAACATTAGGTCTAAGACCATAAAACAGTTAGAGGAAAATGTTGGGAGATATCTTATGGATCTTACAACTGGAGGCGGTTTTATGGACCTTAAACCTAAAGCAAGAACACTGAAGAAGGAAATAAATAAATGGGAACTCCTCAAAATTAAACACTTTTGTGCATCAAAGAACTTCATCAAGAAAGTAGAAAGACAGCCTACACACTGGGAGACACTATTTGCAAATGACATATCAGATAAAGGTCTAGTATCCAGAATTTATAAAGAGATTGTTCAACTCAACAACAAAAAGACAGCCAACCCAATTACGAAATGGGAAAAAGACTTGAACAGACACCTACCAGAAGAGGAAATACAAATGGCCAAAAGGCACATGAAGAGATGCTCAATGTCCCTTGCCATTAGAGAAATGCAAATCAAAACCACAATGAGATATCATCTCACACCCACCAGAATGGCCATTATCAGCAAAACAGAAAACGACAAGTGCTGGAGAGGATGCGGAGAAAGAGGCACACTTATCCACTGTTGGTGGGAATGTCAAATGGTGCAACCACTGTGGAAGGCAGTTTGGCGGTTCCTCAAAAAGCTGAATATAGAATTGCCATACGACCCAGCACTACCATTGTTGGGAATCTGCTCAAAGGACTTAAGGGCAAAGACACAAATGGACATTTGCACACCAATGTTTATAGCAGCATTATTTGCAATTGCAAAGAGATGGAAACAGCCAAAATCTCCATCAACAGAAGAGTGGCTAAAAAAACTGTGGTATATACATACGATGGAATATTATGCAGCTTTAAGACAGGATAAACTTATGAAGCATGTAATAACATGGATGGACCTAGAGAACATTATGCTGAGTGAGTCTAGCCAAAAACTAAAGGACAAATACTGTATGGTCCCACTGATGTGAACAGACATTCGAGAATAAATTTGGAATATGTCATTGGTAACTGAGTCCAGCAGGAGGTAGAAACAGGGTAAGATAATGGGCAATTGGAGCTGAAGGGATACAGACTGTGCAACAGGACTAGATACAAAAACTCAAAAATGGACAGCACAATAATACCTAATTGTAAAGTAATCATGTTAAAACACTGAATGAAGCTGCATCTGATCTATAGGTTCTTTTTGTTTTGTTTTTACTATTATTACTTTTATTTTTTCTCTATATTAACATTCTATATCTTTTTCAGTTGTATTGCTAGTTCTTCTAAACTGATGCAAATGTACTAAGAAACGATGATCATGCATCTATGTGATGATGTTAAGAATTATTGATTGCATATGTAGAATGGTATGATTTCTAAATGTTGGCTTAATTTCTTTTTTTCCATTAATTAAAAAAAAAGAGAAGGGGTAATTGGAGCTGAAGGGATACAGACTGTGCAACAGGGCTGGATATAAAAACTCAGAAATGGACAGCACAATACTACCTAATTGTAATGCAATTATGTTAAAACATTGAATGAAGCTGCATGTGAGGTATAGGTTTTTTTTCTCTCTCTATTAACGTTTTAATTCTTATTCTGTTGTCATTATTTCTTTTTCTAAATCGATGCAAATGTACTAAGAAATGAATATGCAACTATGTGATGATATCAAGAATTACTGATTGTACATGTAGAATGGAATGATTTCTAAATGTTTTGTTAATTTTTTTTAATTAATAAAAAAAGGAAAAAAAAAGAAGGTAGAAGGTTCATCTGCAAGATAACCTTCAAGATTGTGATAATGATCAAATGAAAGAGAGAAGCTGTATATGAGAAATTAAAATTTAACAAATTATTATGATTTATTAATCTATATATTTTGCTTTCTAGTATATTGGAATAACCAGAGGTAAGTATCTGAAATTACTGACTAAAGATGCAGCTAACTTGATCTTTTATAATGTCTATATAACTATATTGCCATTATCTTGTGATTGGAAAAACTTTGTGACTGACACTTGCACTGCTTTATCCTCTTTTACAACATTAGGGCCTTGTGGTCACCAAACACTGCCCCTAAAGTTTACTACTGAGTCTGCCCCAGAATCAATCCACTGCAATTCTAAAACTATTTTGTTAGACAGAGCTGGAACTAAGCGTAATTGCCCCACCTGACCCATGTGGTTTAAACTTGAAACCACAAGTGACTGCTTTTCAGTTTGATAAAACTGCTGGAATTCAATATATCAGAAATGGGTTAACTTTCAAAATGGGGATATGTTAGTTTGCAAATTTACAGTCCTAAAACTATGAACATGTCCAAATTAAGGCATCCACAGTAAAATATGTTCTCTGAAGAAAGGTCACTGGCATCTGTGGTTGTTCTGTCAGGTAGGAAGGCACATGACCAGTGTCTGCTTGTCCTTCACTTCTGAGTTTCATTGCTTTCAACTCATCATTCAAGTATCCTCCTCTCTCAGCTTCTGTGGGTTATTTCTTAGCATTCCTAGGATTTTTCTCTAGGAGTTTCTCCTGGGGATTTTTCTGCCAGCTCTTTATAAAGTTCTCCAGATGTTGCTCTCTGAGCTATCTGAGCTTTTTTTCTGTCTTTTATCTACTCACAAAGACACCAATAAAAGGATTAAGTCCCACTGTGGTGGTTTGAAACTGTTAGTCACCCCAGAAAATCCAATATTGTGAGTAAGACCCATGCTGAGTAGAATCTTTTGCTTATGTTGTTTCCATGGGAATGTGACCCTGCTCTTTTACTGCCCATTCAGTTTTACTTCACTGGAATCCTTTAAGAGATCTCATACAATGAGAGAAAGCCAGAACAGAAAATGCCCCAGGCAGAAGCAAGACAGACCCTCAGGAGCTGAAAGACCTATTTGATATCAGAAGCCAAGAGAGGACTGAAGACATGGACATGCACTTTTTCATGTTGCAGAGGAACCCCAGTGCCAGCTGCCATTATTCTGAGTAGATATCATCTTTTTGGCTCCTTATTTTGGATGTTTTCATGGCCTTAGAATTGTAACTTGTGACAATAAATCCCTTTGTAAAAGACAACCCATTTCTGGTATATTGCACTATAGCAGCTTTAGCAAACTGCAACACCCACCTTGAAAGGGTTGGGTCGCATTTTATTTGAAATAACCTGACATAAAGGTCCCACAAAACAGTATGTCTGTACCTATGAAAATGGATAAAAAGAACATTGCATTTTCTGGGGTACAACTTCAAACCAGCACACTGAACAATCTGGACCCAAAAAAGACATTTTATTTCCATATACAAACTACAGTAATTCCACCACAATATCACAAAAGCCTTAAATAATTTCAGTAATTGTATTAAGCACAAAGACTAATAGACATCAGTTATAACATGGACTGTACTGGTAAATAATTCTCCTCTGGCTATGGACATGTGAAACTTAGAAAAAGTTATCTGCTTCCAATACACATAACACTTTGAAGCAACTTTCATCATATTAAGACTTCGATTTTCTTACATATGTTCTGTGGCTAAGCATGTAATCAGTCTGTTCTGGCTTAATAATTAGATCATCTCTAACTTCACATCTCAATCCATTGTGCCTGTTGTCCTAAAATCTGCCCAACTTCTGGATACTATAAATCTATCAGAGTTACTGTAGTTTTGGTAAGTGATTTTAATGCCAATAGGCCATCTGATCTCCTCCTTTGTGGTTAGTAATAAATCCTTTATTGTTCTGAAGTGGTAGCATCTCAAGCATTGATCATTTGAGTGCATTTAGCAGAGAACCCACCATTGTGGATAAGTACAGTTGTGATTCAGAAACAGAAAATTTTGTAAATACCTCTTTCTTCTACACATGCTTAATGATCAACAAATAGAAATGGGCAATTATTCATGCATACAATCTTGTAAACACCCATAAAGGTAGCTTTGGTGTAATAGAAAATGTACTTGATCTTAAGATTCCTGGTGTCAAATTTTGACCCTGAATCTGCCCAATTTCATGACCTTCAATAAAATACTTACATGTGAAGTACCTCTTTCTCTTCATCTAACAGATTGGATCAGTAATGCCAAATAATATCCATGAAGTCCTTAGCATATACTAGGGTTCAATAAATATCTTTAGATATCACTACTGGTAGTATTATCATAGGGAAAAGTGAGAAGACTTCTGAAGTTACCCAAATAAATGTGCACATTGCAGTCTAATTCTGCTGGATAGATATAGATGTTTCCTTTTGACACATGGGGAAAAAATGAAGCTTTCACTATTGGGAGAGCCATGGGGCATGAAATTGGACAGAAAGTCTTAAGAGGTCAGAAGCTAAGAACTGGATAAGGTTCAAATGCCATTGACTTATGTCCACAGCAATACAACTAAGCACCTTCACCTAGCCAAGTTGACAACTGAATCTAACTACCACACATCCACCCCTTGTCAACTTGGCAACTATATGCTTCACCATAAATGATATTAAAGTTGCAACAAATTGTTTTCTGGCTGTGGACCTATGTATCTCAAAACAGATTACCTGGTGCCAATATGCAAAGGAGGGACAGTTGGAGAAATTGGAAGGAAAACCTGCAGGGCAATCACCACTGGATTTCAAAGTCTGAAAGTCATCTATCCTTCAACTTTAGAAAGAGTCAGTCCCACCCTTTTCAAGGGCCTATGCAGTGGCATGCCTCTTTCCAAATCAACCTTGGGGAACATTGAGGAGACCACCTTTACCTTGGCTCCACTCTCCAGTCACCAGGGCCACTCCTGGTCTCTCTGCAATTTCTAAAGCACATGTTCAACCCCTCCATGTGTTGGCAGCCAGGCTATTCCCAGTCCCCCAAGGAGCATGCTGTACCTTCTCCAAAGCCTGAGGCTTCACTACTGTTCCACTGCAACAAGGTGGGAGACTCATCTTTGTCCTTCAGGGTAAACTCACCCTCTCCATGCATATGGGTGGGTCCACTCTCCTGGCACATGTTTCTTGGCTTCAAACCCAAGCTTACATGGTTTTCACTCTGTGAATTCGAATTTGTCCCTTTTGTATCCACCTTTGTCCAGATTGGCAGTGGTTCTGTTTACACCCACAGTCTCTTCAAGCAGTCCAGGACTTCTCCATCATTCTCTTCACAGTTCCTCCAAAATCTCACCCCTTAGCCATCCAAAAAACCATTCCAACATATGGTATTTGCAAACTGCAGCAGTACCTCACTCAGCAGTACCAAATTCTGTTCTAGTTTGCTAGCTACCAGAATGCAACACATCGGAGATGGATTGGCTTTTAATAAAAGGGGATTTACTTCATTAGTTCTTCAGAGGGAAGGCAGCTAATTTTGAAATGAGGTTCTTTCTTATGTGGGAAGGTACAGGGTGATCTCTGCTGGCCTTCCCTCCAGGCTTCTGGGTTCCAACAACTTTCCATGGGGTGATTTCTTTCTACATCTCCAAAGACCTGGGCTGAGCTGCAAGTGCTGAGATGAGGTATGCTGAACTGCTTGGGTTGTGCTATATTGATTCTCTCATTTAAGCACCAGCAAATTAAATCAAATACCATTCATTACAGCAGGCACACTCCATAGCTGACTGTGGATGTAATTAACACCAGATGAGGTTCACATGCCATTGGCTCATGTCCACAGCAATAGAACTAAGCACCTTCACTTAGCCAAGCTGACAAGGGGTGGACTGTCATGGTCAGGCTCACATGTCAACTTGGCCATGTGGTGGTACCTGTTTGTATGGTTGGACAACTGGTGGCCTGTCAGTTGCAATGAGGAAAATTCATAGAATTAAATAATGATCATGTCAGCTGCATCCATAGGTGATTTCATTTGTAATCATCCAAGGGAAGTGTCTTCTGCAATGAGTGATGCTTAATCTAATCACTGAATACCTTTTAAGGAGGATTCAGAAGGAACAGGCTCCCTTCCTCCTTCAGCTGCAGAGCCTCTCCTGTGGAGTTCATCCAGACCCTCCATTGGAATCATTGGCTTCACAGCCTGCCCTGTGGGTTTTGGACTCTGTGCTCCTATGGTCATGTGAGACAATTTTATAAATTTTATATTTGTTAGTGTCCCCTGTTGATTCTGTTTCTCTACAGAACCCTAACTAATACAGGCACATAACATTTATGATTGTTTGTTTCTTTTGGTGGATTGCCCCCTTTGTTAATATATAATGTTCTTTGCCTCATAAACTTTTTGTACTGAAACTTTATCTTGTCTAATATTATATAGGTACCTTAGCTGCTTCTTGGTTACTGCCTGCATGGAATAAGTTTTCCAGTCTTTCATCTACTTGTATCCTTGGGTCTAAGGTGAGTCTATTACAGATAGCATATGAAAAGATCATTCATTTATCCATTTTACCAATCTGCGCATTTTAATTGGAGAGTTTAACACATTAATAGACAATGTCCCTACTCTTTAGATAATACTTCAAATATTTTATCCTTTGGCTTTAATATGTCCTATTGCCTCTTTTTTGGTCCTCTAAGGGACCCTTACTATAATCTTCAAGTCTCAGTCTCATCTAAGCCTCTCTACTCTGTATTTTCTATTCAACTGGCATAAATGCCTTTTAATATTTCTTGCAGGTCAGGAGTCTTGCTAATGAATTCTCTCAGTTTCTGTTTTGTAGTGAATATTTTTGAACTTTCCCTCATTTTTGAAGAGTTTTGCCAGTTGAAGAATTCTTGGGTGGAATATTTTCTCTTTCAGTAGTTTAAATATATCATACCATTTTCTGAAAAGAAATTGTCACTTGATTTTTTCCCCTATATTTTTACTGAAATAGCTGCACACACCATAAAGGCCATTCAAAGTATAAAATAGATGGTCAAAGTATCATCACACAGATGTGTATTCACCAGCAGGATCATATATAATACACTTGCATTAATCCAGAAAATGAAATTAAAAGGTAAAAGAAAACCCCAAACATCTCATACATATTATCACTCCCCCTTACTGACCACTAGCATTGCAATCTATACAATTTTAAGACTTACAATTGAGGTAGGTTAACTAAGGCAGTGTAGTATTGACAGATTATAATGAGAGAGAGTGAAACAAAAGAAAACATTCTGAAGTTGATCCATGCAAACGCAGACAACTATTTCTTTGCAATATACTTATCAATCATTATCAGAGATCAGAGCCACTGGATTTCAGTTCCACAACTTCAGGAACTTGCTTCTGGTTATTCTAAAATATTATACTCTATAAAGAAATGTCTATATAATGAGTCAGTAATCACAGTCATTTACAGAATTCTAACTTCTTAATTACACCTCATTCTTCTCATTTATTTATATCCTTCATGGCTACCTGAGTAAGGGCCATTTTAATTATATTATGCTGGAAAGGGGTATTGGATTTCTGGGATAGATTAATTAATCTGGTTATTTTCCTGAAGTGGCTGGTACTTATGGGTTTCATGACTTATCTTGCCTATGATCAATCTGGAGGATTTAATTTTCTGAGAAAATAAACTTACTAAGCAAATCTTTACATAGACCTAGATAGAGCATAAAGGCACTCTCTAGAATTTACAGGAATACTGTTGTTTGCACTATGGCATACTGTGGTAGTGTGAAATATCTGGCTACAACGTGCATTAGATAACCTCCAGAATGACATCTCAACCCAATTTGAAAGTCTTAGCCACTGAAACTTTATTTTATTCCATTTCTTTTTCCACTTTCAGTCATTCTTAACTCATGTGCACAAGGCAAGGATATTCCCTGAACCTCACATCCCACAGTGCTACAGAAGCTAATACCATTGGAAGTCATGTCTCATGGATAGGAAACAGTAATGAGTTTATTTACAGAGCTGTTGGCATTTAATTTAATTCCAATTCTGTTGTATATAATGAATTGCTTTTCTATCAATGCTTTCAAAATCCTGTATCTTTGGAAATTGACATTCTGATTAGTATGTGTCTCAGAGTGGGTTTAGTAGGGTTTATTCTGTTTGGATTTCAATGCATTTGTATCTTTATGTCTTTCATAAGACTTGGGAATATTTTTTGCATTATTTCCTTGAATATACTTTCTGCCTCTTTTCCCTTCTCTTGTCCTTCTGGGAAACCCATTTCATGTATGTTTTGAGTTCCATGTTATCACTCAATTCCCAGAGACGTTGCTTAAATTTTTCCATTCTTATCTCTATGTACTTTTTTCTCATTTTTATTTCAGATGTCCTACCTTACAGGACTAATTCTTGCTAGTTCTTTCTTCTGACTGTTCAAAACTGCTGCTGTTTTTTCCTCTAACATATGTTTAATCTCATCTATTGTGCCTTTCTGTTAGTTTGATTCCAGGCTTTCAACTTCTTCTTACATGCTCACCGAGTGCCTTCTTTATATCCTTTAATACACATTTTCCTTCATCTCTGAAATGGTTTAGGAGATTTGCTTGAATATCTGTGAATGGTTGTTCCAGTTTTTACATCTCTTTTTAATTTCTTCCTTTACCTGGCCACATTCATGCTTATTAGTATGGCTTTTACTTTTGTGCTTGTTATTTGGGTCATTAATTAAGTTATTGAGATTCTGAAGTCTGGTTTCCCTCTCTTGTCTAAGATTTTGCTGTTCATACGGTTCTGTTACAGCTCTTATATGGCACTGTGTTTGTATTTACCAGCCAAAATAGGGCCAAGGTCGCATGCAGGGGGTGCAGAAGAATTCCAAAGTGACTTGGAGAGAGGACCAGGAAAACAACTTCCTAAGATGGCACATTCCAAGCCTTCACAGATGGCACAATTTGGCAACAACAAAGGCAAGATATTTCAACACTCAGTCTGCTCTATTTCTATGGCAGTTGGAAATAATGGCATTTCAGGAACCTGCCTGGATAAGATCAAAAGAAGATGTAGAAATCCAATTTTGCAGATCAACTCCTGGGCCAGGCTCTGCTGCACCCACCTGTATTCTTGGCAGAGGGATAACTTCTCCCAAATCTTTGTCTGCAGTAGCCCACTAGGCAGGAACTAGGCTTATCAGAAGCTTTTGGTCTTGAGGTTTGAAGATGGGCACCATGAGACATCATCAAATGAGTCATTCATGGCAGTTTCTCTTTGTGTAAACAATAGTACTCCAGGCACCATGGGTTCCTGTGTGGAATGGGGTAAGGCTGTGGGATCAAGATGTCCAATTTTGTTGAGCAACAAATGTATCAGAACTATGCCATGTCACTCTGTTCCCAATGTGGCAAGGGACTTCACAAATTCCATTCCACAGCATTCTGACATAGAGGAACTGGGCTGACTGGAAACTACTAGACTCAAGGGTGGGGAGTAAGTGCAAATAGGCACAGTCAAGTGAGTTTCTCAGTATAGTTTCTCTATCACAATTTCTCTTTTGCTTCCTCCAGCATGGTACTCCACTGAGCTTTTGAGCCCAGAACAGAAGTTTTGGACAGTATTTACCTGTCTTCTAGGTGTTTTTACTAATGGAAACTCTGCACTTCTTATTCCACCATCTTCCATTTTAGAGATTTTTATTGCAAGCTTATAGGACCACGATTATTCAATTTAATTTCAGCTTATAGGATTCTGTAGACTTGTCTCTGTCTGAAAACTGTTTGATATACCTGTACTTATATGAACTTCCCCATGTCAGCAAGGTTGTTCTGGTGAATCCCATGACAAGATTCAAGGTGAGACCTGACTCCTGGATAGATGACTATGTAAAAATTTACCTGAAGAAACTCTTGATATTGAACAGTAGAATCTAGGAAATGGTATAACACAGTTACAGGAAAATTACCCCAGCCAAAGATCTGATTCTTGGTGCTCCATTCTGAGCACTGTCTACCAATCTCTTTATTGCTGTGTTTGAAGTTTTATCCTTTTATGTGCCTTAAATTTTCCTTCTTCCTGCAGAAAGACATAATTTTATGGCTTTTCATATGATGTTAATTCAATCAAGGAATGTTTTAGGACTGGTATGGGAGAAGAATGCCACAAATGGACAAGTAAGATCTAGAATATCCATTCAAAAATCATTTGAAAAATATTTAGGATGATTTTTCAGCATCCTTAAAATACAAAAAAAAGTATTTTCTATGTTAATTACAAAATTGCATGAACAAAGATGTTAATACAAAATATGTAATGTGAGAGCTAGCATATATGAACATTCTCTTTCATTATGCTTTATACTTTCTCAATGGAGGGAGAGATTTATGAATGATTAAGGAAAAATGGCAAAATTAGGAAATAGTGAAAGGTTTTATATTTGATAACTAATTGGATAGACTATTTATTTCAAATACCTTCTAATTGGACTTTATGAATCTTTTTGTTTCCTAAAGACAATGTATCATTTGTGAGAAAATAGTAGAGTTTTATGGATTATTAGGAATTTTTAATGTCCTATAATATTGGCTGTGGACAATGACATAGATGCTTTCAGGATATAGCCCCATAAATTTCATTTTTATTATAATGTGAAAACAATTTATCTATGTGTATGTAAAAGTTCATCCAGTTATCAAGTTGACATCACTAGGGTTGGAGTAGTGGATTTCAGGTCCTTTTGGATGGGATGAACTGAGGAGAGGACAGCATCAGTCTGGGGTTTGCTGTTGGAATTCAGACCTGTGTCTGTTCAGAAGGAAGCTGTGGGAAGATTTGAGTTAGCATCATACGTACTTGCCAATCTGTCAAGCACATGAGATAATGTCTCAGGAATAATTCCAATTTGAAAAAAACATGAGCTGAAATGGACAAGGAAACCTTTTTCCACTGTGAGGACAATAGGTAAAATTCAAAAATGAGCTCTGGATTGGATCTTTTCATTTTCAGATTTGGGTTTGTGTGGTTACATAGGACAGTGTTCCTGCTTTGAGGAAACATACACTGGTATATTTTGTGTTAAGGGGTAAATATGATGAAGGTATAACCATTGGGATTTTGAACAGACCAGGCATTCTTTACACTTATTACAATTATATATATAAAATCTATACAGTCAATAATTATTTCAAAATCTGTTTAATTACCTTGTCAATATCATGCCGTTAAGGGAGGACAAGATTAAATCCCATTATAGAGACTAAACTCTACATAGGTCCACATCAGTCAAAGTTGTGATACTAAGTCTGAATTTAGTTAAGGAGGTAGTGAGTGAATATTATGTGAATGGCCATTTTGTATTCAGTGTTATAAATAATGTTGTGATACTATGGAAACAGTACTATATTTGGATTCAATTTTTGCGCATAAGCTCCTTCACCTGGGAACTCTGAAAACTGATTGTCTTTTAGGCAAGGCTGAATGCTAAGGAGAAAGGCACTTACTTATCTCTAGTTAAAATATTGAGTAAAGGCTTTTCCACATAGATGACATTCCTAAGGTTTCATTACAGTGTGACTTCTCTTATGTTTTCTAAGTTTAGAATAACAGGCAAAGACTTTCTGACATAAATGACATTCATAAGGTTTCTCTCCAGTATGAGTTTTCTCATGTTGTCTAAGGTTAGAATAATGGCTGAAGGCTTTCTGACATAGATAGCATTCATATGGTTTCTCCCCAGTGTGAGTTCTCTCATATTGTTTAAGGCTAAAAGAATGAGTGAAGGTTTTACCACATAAATGACATTCATATAGTTTCTCTCCAGTGTGAATCCTCTCATGTACTCTAAGATCAGAATATAAACAGAATGCTTTCCCACATTAATGCCATTCATAAGGTTTCTCTCCAGTATGAGCATTCTCATGTTGTCTAAATTTAAAATAATGGCTGGAGACTTTCCCACATAGATGACAAATATGGTTTTTTCTCCAATGGGAGCTCTCTCATGTTGTCTAAAGTTAGAACAATTGGTGAAGACTTTCTGACATAAAAGACACTCATATGGTTTCTCTCCAGTGTGAATCCTCTTATGTCTTCTAAGATTAGAAGAAAACCTGAAGGCTTTCCCACATAGATGACATTCATAGGGTTTCTCTCAAGTATGGGTGTTCTTATGTTGTTTAAGGTGAGAATAACGGGTGAAGGCTTTCCCACAGAGATGGCATTCATAGGGTTTCTCTCCAGTATGGGTGTTCTTATGTTGTTTAAGGTAAGAATAATGGGTGAAGGCTTTCCCACATAGGTGGCATTCATAGGGTTTCTCTCCAGTATGGGTTTTCTTATGTTGTTTAAGGTGAGAATAACAGGTGAAGGCTTTCCCACATAGGTGGCATTCATATGGTTTTTCTCCAGTGTGAGTTCTCTCATGTTGTCTCAATTCAGAATATTTAGTAAAGGTTTTCCCACATAGATGACATTCACAGGGTTTCTCTCTAGCATGAGTTACACTGTAACATGTATGGCCAGAATTCTGAACAAAGGATTTCTCAATTAGATGACATTCATATGACTTACTTCCAGGGTGTAAATTCTGTTGTTGATTAAAAGATGATAAATCATTGAGGGCTTTTCCAAATAGATTGCTGAAGTAATACTTCATTCCTTTGTGAGTTAATACATGTTGAATCACTCTGGAACTATAAGTACAATCTTCTGGCAATTTATGACATATGATACCATTTTTTTCAGTATGAGAATTCTGCTTCTAGGAAGTAGAGGAGAGAATGTAAGAAGTTTGTCCATAGATATCAATCCATATACATCTGAATTTAAAACTAACCAATTGGTGACAATCTCCAATTAAAATATTTCCCATGTTATTTATGAATCATTTTATTCCTCTGCATATACAGAGATCTACTCTTTTGTAGCTTCTCAACTGCAGAACTTTCTAATCAGTCTTGAAGACTTTATAATGTTTCAGAGATTGAGCATGAGCCATATTTATAGAATTATCTTTTCATATATAAGGAAGGTTATATTATTGTGTTCAAATCAATTGCTTTCTTAATTCAAATTATCACAGTCTTTCCCTGGATTCACACTTAAACCAACTTACAGTTAAGTGAATGCACTGAATTTTTAATTAATTCCACTTTAAGGTATTGATTTGGAAGACCAGTGTTACAGCCATAATGCTTACCAATGACATGATGGTAGATATTTCTTTCTTGCAGATATGATGCACAGATAAAATTTCTTGTTCTTTAACACTTCCTTCCCTGCCTGAAAGACCTGAAAAATCAGCATTAGGAAAATGAATATGTTGAAGCAGCATACATAGCCATATAATTGTTTCTAAAATGACAGTTATTTGACAAAGAATATCAAATTAAGGATTACTTGAGTTAGTAGAAACCTTTATATGACACTATCAATTAGAAAATATTTTCAACATTTAATTATAAGAAAACTTATTTCAAAAATAATATGTTGAGACTTCCTGGAAGATGGTGGCTTAGTAAGACGCGCGGATCTTAGTTTCTTCTCCAGGACACCTACTAGGGGAGTAGAAATGATACAGAAAGTGCCCAAAGTCACAACAGAGATAAAAAAGACAGCGTACCCCATCCTGGAACGGCTGACTGGCTGAGAGAAGCAGCTCGGGTGAGATCGCCGAGGCGCGCGGGCCTTACAGGGCGGGGTGGCAAGCGGCCGGAGTTACTCCCTTCCCCCTTCCCGGGCCGGCTGGGAGAATTGGAGAGGTGGTCCCCTGAAACCAAGGCGACTGGTGCCCACACCACGTGCAGCCCCCGGACCAATTGAGAGAATTGGATCGGAAACCCCCAGGCCGCGGAGAACGGTGACCCCGTGACTCCCGGGGAATGTGCACTCTCTCGGGCGGGCCGCTGCCGCTGGCGCCCTCCCGCCATGCGTGTTGCCCAGGGCCGACTAGGAAATTCGGACGGGCTCTTTCCCTAGCTGCGGCGACCAGCAACCCTCCCTGCGTTCGGACCCCGGGCCGGCTCAAGCCGCTTCGGCTAGCGAACCCCCAGGACGGCGAGAGTTTTCCAAAGGTTAAGGTCCCACAGCACCTTTTACTGGTGGGACCCGCAGACAAACGTGTGCCACGAGCGCCACCTACTGGGCAGGATAAGAAAAACAGAACCCAGAGATTTCACAGAAAAATATTACAACCTTGCTGGGTCCAAAACCAAGAGAAATCTGAATGAATGCCCAGACGCCAGCAGCAGAAGATAACTGTCCATGCTCAAAAGATTGAGAATATGGCTCAGTCAAAGGAACAAACCAATAGCTCAAATGAGACACAAGAGCTGAGACAACTAATGCTGAATATACGAACAGAAATGGAAAACCTCTTCAAAAATGAAATCGATAAATTGAGGGAGGACATGAAGAGGACATGGGCTGAACATAAAGAAGAAATAGAAAAACTGAAAAAACAAATCGCAGAACTTATGGAAGTGAAGGATAAAGTAGCAAACATAGAAAAAATAATGGATAGCTACAATGATAGATGTAAAGAGACAGAAGATAGAATTAGTGATTTGGAGGAAGGAACATCTGAATTCCAAAAAGAAACAGAAACTATAGGGAAAAGAATGGAAAAATTTGAACAGGGTATCAGGGAACTCAAGGACAATATGAACCGCACAAATATACGTGTTGTGGGTGTCCCAGAAGGAGAAGAGAAGGGAAAAGGAGGAGAAAAACTAATGGAAGAAATTATCACTGAAAATTTCCCAACTCTTATGAAAGACCTAAAATTACAGATCCAAGAAGTGCAGTGCACCCCAAAGAGATTAGACCCAAATAGGCGTTCTCCAAGACACTTACTAGTTAGAATGTCAGAGGTCAAAGAGAAAGAGAAGATCTTGAAAGCAGCAAGAGAAAAACAATCCATTACATACAAGGGAAACCCAATAAGACTTTGTGTAGATTTCTCAGCAGAAACCATGGAAGCTAGAAGACAGTGGGATGATATATTTAAAATACTAAAAGAGAAAAACTGCCAACCAAGACTCCTATATCCAGCAAAATTATCCTTCAAAAATGAGGGAGAAATTAAAACATTCTCAGACAAAAAGTCACTGAAAGAATTTGTGACCAAGAGACCAGCTCTGCAAGAAATACTAAAGGGAGCACTAGAGTCAGATACAAAAAGAAAGAAGAGAGAGATATGGAAAAGAGTGTAGAAAGAAGGAAAATCAGATATGATATATATAATACAAAAGGCAAAATGTTAGAGGAAAATATTATCCAAACAGTAATAACACTAAATGTCAATGGACTGAATTCCCCAATCAAAAGACATAGATTGGCAGAATGGATTAAAAAACAGGATCCTTCTATATGCTGTCTACAGGAAACACATCTTAGACCCAAAGATAAACATAGGTTGAAAGTGAAAGGTTGGGAAAAGATATTTCATGCAAATAACAACCAGAAAAGAGCAGGAGTGGCTATACTAATATCCAACAAATTAGACTTCAAATGTAAAACAGTTAAAAGAGACAAAGAAGGACACTATATACTAATAAAAGGAACAATTAAACAAGAAGACATAACAATCATAAATATTTACGCACCGAATCAGAATGCCCCAAAATACGTGAGGAATATACTGCAAACACTGAAAAGGGAAATAGACTCATATACCATAATAGTTGGAGACTTCAACTCACCACTCTCATCAAGGGACAGAACATCTAGACAGAGGATCAACAAAGAAATAGAGAATCTGAATATTACTATAAATGAACTAGACTTAATAGACATTTATAGGACATTACATCCCACAACAGCAGGATACACCTTTTTCTCAAGTGCTCATGGATCATTCTCAAAGATAGACCATATGCTGGGTCACAAAGCAAGTCTTAACAAATTTAAAAAGAATGAAATCTTACACAACACTTTCTCGGACCATAAAGGAATGATGTTGGAAATCAATAATAGGCAGAGTGCCAGAAAATTCACAAATACGTGGAGGCTCAACAACACACTCCTAAACAACGACTGGGTCAAAGAAGAAATTGCAAGAGAAATTAGCAAATACCTTGAGGCGAATGAAAATGAAAACACAACATATCAAAACTTATGGGGCGCAGCAAAGGCAGTGCTAAGAGGGAAATTTATTGCTCTAAATGCCTATATCAGAAAAGAAGAAAAGGCAAAAATTCAGGAATTAACTATCCATTTGGAAGAACTGGAGAAAGAACAGCAAGCTAACCCCAAAGCAAGCAAAAGGAAAGAAATAACAAAGATTAGAGCACAAATAAATGAAATTGAAAACATGAAAACAATAGAGAAAATCAATAAGGCCAGAAGTTGGTTCTATGAGAAAATCAATAAGATTGATGGGCCCTTAGCAAGATTGACAAAAAGAAGAAGAGAGAGGATGCAAAGAAATAAGATCAGAAATGGAAGAGGAGACATAACTACTGACCTCACAGAAATAAAGGAGGTAATAACAGGATACTATGAACAACTTTACGCTAATAAATACAACAATTTAGAGGAAATGGACGGGTTCCTGGAAAGACATGAACAACCAACTTTGACTCAAGAAGACATAGATGACCTCAACAAACCAATCACAAGTAAAGAAATTGAATTAGTCATTCAAAAGCTTCCTGAAAAGAAAAGTCCAGGACCAGATGGCTTCACATGTGAATTCTACCAAACGTTCCAGAAAGAATTAGTACCAATTCTCTTCAAACTCTTCAAAAAAATCGAAGTGGAGGGAAAACTACCTAATTCATTCTATGAAGCCAACATCACCCTCATACCAAAACCAGGCAAAGATATTACAAAAAAAGAAAACTACAGACCAATCTCTCTAATGAATACAGATGCAAAAATCCTCAATAAAATTCTAGCAAATCGTATCCAACAACACATTAAAAGAATTATACATCATGACCAAGTAGGATTCATCCCAGGTATGCAAGGATGGTTCAACATAAGAAAATCAATTAATGTAATACACCATATCAACAAATCAAAGCAGAAAAATCACATGATCATCTCAATTGATGCAGAGAAGGCATTCGACAAGATTCAACATCCTTTCCTGTTGAAAACACTTCAAAAGATAGGAATACAAGGGAACTTCCTTAAAATGATAGAGGGAATATATGAGAAACCCACAGCTAATATCATCCTCAATGGGGAAAAATTGAAAACTTTCCCCCTAAGATCAGGAACAAGACAAGGATGTCCACTATCACCACTATTATTCAACATTGTGTTGGAGGTTCTAGCCAGAGCAATTAGACAAGAAAAAGAAATACAAGGCATCAAAATTGGAAAGGAAGAAGTAAAACTATCACTGTTTTCAACGATATATGTCGAAAACCTGGAAAAATCCACAACAAAACTACTAGAGCTAATAAATGAGTACAGCAAAGTAGCAGGTTACAAGATCAACATTCAAAAATCTGTAGCATTTCTATACACTAGTAATGAACAAGCTGAGGGGGAAATCAAGAAACGAATCCCATTTACAATTGCAACTAAAAGAATAAAATACCTAGGAATAAATTTAACTAAAGAGACAAAAAACCTGTATAAAGAAAACTACGAAAAACTGCTAAAAGAAATCACAGAAGACCTAAATAGATGGAAGGGCATACCGTGTTCATGGATTGGAAGACTAAATATAGTTAAGATGTCAATCCTACCTAAATTGATTTACAGATTCAAGGCAATACCAATCAAAATCCCAACAACTTATTTTTCAGAAATAGAAAAACCAATAAGCAAATTTATCTGGAAGGGCAGGGTGCCCCGAATTGCTAAAAACATCTTGAGGAAAAAAAACGAAGCTGGAGGTCTCGCGCTGCCTGACTTTAAGGCATATTATGAAGCCACAGTGGTCAAAACAGCATGGTATTGGCATAAAGATAGATATATCGACCAATGGAATCGAATAGAGTGCTCAGATATAGACCCTCTCATCTATGGACATTTGATCTTTGATAAGGCAGTCAAGCCAACTCACCTGGGACAGAGCAGTCTCTTCAATAAATGGTGCCTAGAGAACTGGATATCCATATGCAAAAGAATGAAAGAAGACCCATCTCTCACACCCTATACAAAAGTTAACTCAAAATGGATCAAAGATCTAAACATTAGGTCTAAGACCATAAAACAGTTAGAGGAAAATGTTGGGAGATATCTTATGGATCTTACAACTGGAGGCGGTTTTATGGACCTTAAACCTAAAGCAAGAGCACTGAAGAAGGAAATAAATAAATGGTAACTCCTCAAAATTAAACACTTTTGTGCATCAAAGAACTTCATCAAGAAAGTAGAAAGACAGCCTTCACAATGGGAGACAATATTTGGAAATGATATATCAGATAAAGGTCTAGTATCCAGAATTTATAAAGAGATTGTTCATCTCAACAACAAAAAGACAGCCAACCCAATTACAAAATGGGAAAAAGACTTGAACAGACACCTCTCAGAAGAGGAAATACGGATGGCCAAGAGGCACATGAAGAGATGCTCAATGTCCCTGGCCATTAGAGAAATGCAAATCAAAACCACAATGAGATATCATCTCACACCCACCAGAATGGCCATTATCAACAAAACAGAAAATGACAAGTGCTGGAGAGGATGCGGAGAAAGAGGCACACTTATCCACTGTTGGTGGGAATGTCAAAGGGTGCAACCACTGTGGAAGGCAGTTTGGCGGTTCCTCAAAAAGCTGAATATAGAATTGCCATACGACCCAGCAATACCACTGCTAAGTATCTACTCAAAGGACTTAAGGGCAAAGACACAAACGGACATTTGCACACCAATGTTTATAGCAGCATTATTTACAATTGCAAAGAGATGGAAACAGCCAAAATCTCCATCAACAGAAGAGTGGCTAAACAAACTGTGGTATATACATATGATGGAATATTATGCAGCTTTAAGACAAGATAAACTTATGAACCATGTAATAACATGGATGGACCTAGAGAATATTATGCTGAGTGAATCCAGCCAAAAACTAAAGGACAAATACTGTATGGTCCCACTGATGTGAACGGACATTCGAGAATAAACTTGAAATATGTCATTGGTAACAGAGTTCAGCAGGAGTTAGAAACAGGGTAAGACAATGGGTAATTGAAGCTGAAGGGATACAGACTGTGCAACAGGACTAGATACAAAAACTCAAAAATGGACAGCACAATAATACCTAATTGTAAAGTAATCATGTTAAAACACTGAATGAAGCTGCATCTGAGCTATAGGTTTTTGTTTTGTTTTCCTTTGTTTTGTTTTGATTTTACTATTATTACTTTTATTTTTTTTTCTATATTAACATTCTATATCTTTTTCGGTTATGTTGCTAGTTCTTCTAAACCAATGCAAATGTACTAAGAAATGATGATCATGCATCTATGTGATGATGTTAAGAATTAATGATTGCATGTGTAGAATGGTATGATCTCTAAATGTTGGGTTAATTTCTTTTTTTCCGTTAATTAAAAAAAAAAAGAGAAGGGATAATTGGAGATGAAGGGATACAGACTGTACAACGGGACTGGATATAAAAACTCAGAAATGGACAGCACAATACTACCCAATTGTAATGCAATTATGTTAAAACACTGAATGAAGCTGCATGTGAGGTATAGGTTTTTTGTTTTTGTTTTTTTTGGTTTTTTTTCTTTCTATTATTGTTTTAATTCTTATTCTGTTGTCTTTTTATTTCTTTTTCTAAATTGATGCAAATGTACTAAGAAATGATGAATATGCAACTATGTGATGTTATTAAGAATTACTGATTGTACATGTAGATTGGAATGATTTCTAATTGTTTTGTTAATTCTTTTTTTAATTAATAAAAAAAAAAAGAGTGTACATCCACAGAATGCAGCCCTAACTGGGCTTATTATGTTTGCAATCAGGGTGTGACCCTGGAATATAGCCCTTCTGAGATTTATTAACTGTTCTTAAATAAAATGCAAAATAGGGTTTATATAATAAGCTGGAAAGTGTGGAAACTACAGAGAAGAGTAAAGTGCTTTCCTCTGAAAATTTTCTGAGAAACTGGTTGACCTGTGTCTTAAAATTTTGAGGATCATCTGGGTTTTCCAAACAGTAAGCTGTGAGCATATCACATTCACTTATACTTTCATAAGCCCTGCTTATATTAGACATTTGTTGTAGCAAAGCAAATTTTACCTCATTATCTACATTTCCTATTTTTAATGAGTCCTTTTACCATTTGAGTTTTGAATCTCTTTCAGTAATTTTAACTGTCCCTTCCAAGATTCTATGCCTATACTATGTAATATTGTAAGCCCTAGATTTGAATTAGGGTCAAATTGACATTAACTTAAAAAAAAAACAAGCAAAACTAAAAGTTCAGCTCCTCAGAATCACCAGCTTTATCAGCCCCCTCCAAGATTCTAGATCTGTGCTGTGCAATATCCTAAGTACTAGCCTCAAACTGCTGTTAAATTTACATTGATGTTAATGCAATCAAGTAAAACTAAAATTTAAGCTCCTCAATAGTGCCAGTCAAATTTAAAGATCTCATTATGTACACGTGGGCAGTGGTTTCTGTAATGGACTGTGCAGAAATATATGCAGGAATGGAATACTATCTTTACTGCAGGCAGCACTGTTTTGACAAGTTGTCTGTATATTAGTATTTCTTATATTTTTTGTATATAAAGAATTTTTCTCCTTCTCTCTTAATTGCCTTCTATGTCTTTCTTCAAATGATATTTTCATTGTATTTGTTTTAACTTCATAAGGTAAGTATGCATGTTGTTTAAATGTATTTTCCACAAAATGAGGCAAAAATTATCCTATAGTATCGGTTTAATTTTATTCACCTTTCAGATGTACTGCTTTCATGTATAAATTTCTTCTATACTTCTGGAATCCTTTCTATCTTTAATATTACTGACTGTGCTGGTTTAAAATGATGTATGCCACCTGGAAAAGTCATGTTTTAATCAAAATCCCATTTCATAAAGGTAGAGTAATTCCTATTCAAAACAGTATTTTGAAACTATAATCAGATCATTTCCCCGGATGATGTGATTTAGTCAAGAGTGGTTGTTAAACTGGATTAGATGATGGCATGTCTCCACCCATTTGCGTGGACCTTGATGGGTTTATTAGAGTCCTATAAAGGCAGAAACATTTTGGAGAATGGGAGATTAGAGAAAGCAGAGAATACTGCAGCACCATGAAGCATATAGTTCACAAGCCAGAACCTTTGGAGATGAA
>NW_027518244.1:1304987-1322995 GCF_023851605.1 Tamandua tetradactyla | reverse complement strand
GCTGATGTACTAGCTCTGGATAACTACTTAAGTCTGAGATGTGTGGCTAAGAAAGCCTTAGTTTCTGTACAACAGTGTTTTTATTTGGGCTTCTTTTACTGAAGCTGAATTTCATCTCTAACTAAATTCACCATTCTTGACACAGTTTGGAAGTTTTTCTATTATTCCACTTATAAAAAGCATGTAGGTTTTCTAAAAATGATTATATCCCCATTTACTTCGTGATAATAGAAAATGTTTCAGAATTTCATTCTTTGAGGACTGCTATAATGATTGAAAGTCCTTTGAAGTATAAAATCTCAGAGGAGAGTTTATATATATGGAAAACTCCAAGAACCTGGCAGAGGGTACTCATGAGAGCAAGAAATATATTTTTGGTATAATTTTAGGAAAGTGTGGCCATGACACCTATTTTCAAATGCACATAAAGCTGACTGAGGCACTACAACATCACTCCATGCCTTAGGAGCTGGTAACTATGTAGTGTCCTATGTCCCCGATCTCTGTTTAACCATCACAATTATGAAGGGTAAGCCCACTCAAGAAAATGATCTAATACTTCAGAACTCACATCCATTTCCAATTCCTAATTCTCTATTGTCTAATCTCCCAAGAAAGTCCAACACTACAGTCTCCAGTTATGAAATAGCAAAATTAATTTATATGATAGATTTAAATCAATAAAACAAAAAACAATATGGACACAAAGACATTTAGACATCAACACTAAGCAAGAAGTATTTAGCTCTGGTCATCAATGGATCAGACAAGATATTCCTGTACTCAGTGAGAGATCTGGAAAAAATATGGTATTTCTTCTTCACTTAGGAATGGTGAACTTGGGATGGAGGCTGGTAGAGAATATTTGCATCCAGGAGAAACTTGGGGCTCTAGAGAAGAATTCGAATAGGTTCTTATTAATCCTGTATATTAACATTCAACTTCTCTTCCAAGTAACCCATTCAATTGTTGATACAAAAAATGGAAAAGTCATGCTTTAAGGCTTACATCTTGAAATATCACAACACAATTTATTGTGTTGAAATGTTTATCTGTAGCAGACTGTTTGCTAAGTTGACACCAGTCTTCCAACTTTCTTTGCATCCATACATTTTGCAATATGAAAATGAAGCACCACTAATAAAAAATGGGGCTTACTTAGCCACCATTGAATAAGGGATGGATTGTTGATATTTTTTGCTTTGCCCAATAGAGTATGGCTGAATTGATCATGTTCCTCAGGAGGCGTTGGTTTGTTTATGATGATCAATCATGGAATCCTGCCTCAGCCAGGAGAGAAATTCCAAACTAGCCTGCTGAATGATGTTAAGGAGAGGTCAGTTGACCCAATTAAAGTCACAATAGCCCAACCATCAGGCAATGTAGACAGTACTAGTGAGAAAGCCTAACCAAGAAGATCAATGCAGCCCCAATAAATAAAGTTACCAAAGGTTCTTGAGGAAGCAGAAGACATCAAAAGCGCTAGATAACATAGACTCCCATAAAGTCATAAAATCAGCATCTTAAGCCATTTATATTTGGGATGTCTTCTTATGACACAATAGTCAACACTAACAGATATAATGGTGCTGAGAGGAGACTACTGCTTCTGATTATTTACATTATTTCAGATATTTGAAGACAGTGTTGATGATCACCAATTATTAAATTTTGCTTCAGATAATTGTATCTATAACCTTACCTTTGCTTCAGGTAAGGTTCCCTTTCAGACAAGGAGAGTTTGGAAGGGTATGCATGTTTTTCAGGTATACAAAGTGACCCTGAATCTGAACCCTCAATTTCCAGAGGGATTTTGTGGGTTGGAATCTGAACCCTTGCACCAGTGATCCTTTGACCATGAGCATATAAGAACATTTTGATGATAAGTAAAATACAAGGGAGATAGATGAAATACAAAGCTGTTAATTCCTCTGATCTTTTGTGTTTTTATGATACCTACAAAAAGAGCAGACAATTTGTTTAAATGAATAGATAGAATCACATTTGTAGTCACTACTGGAAGTTGTCAAGCAGAAGTGGGAAAATGAGCAAATGAAGAACATAGAACACAAAACACAGTCGTGCATGCCAATGAATATAAACCTTTATATATGTGCACCATGATTCCATAATTCAATGAAGACACCCACATCATGAACAATAAATCATTCTTTAGTAAAGCAGTGCACAGTTCAACATTTTTCTTAACAAATTTAAGATCATTTGTGATGGGATGACCACATCTTATCATATATTTTTAATTTTGTTTCCGTCTGAACTCTACTTGAAGGACATATATTGAACAGACAACTTTTTCTATAGCACCCAATGCAGAAACCACCCATGATAAGTAGAAATGACAATGTTCTGAAGAAGATAACAGGGTCATAATAATAAAGGTAAAATCTGATAATCTGCTATAAAAAGGACCAGTATATGAAAGTCTGCAGTAGTAGAAAGATTTTTTAAAGTAAGGATAGATAATTAAATAACAGGCACAAGAATGAAAATCTGCAGTGTCCGTTGTATTAAACTTTTATAAACTGAGATAACATGGGGACTTTTTTCCACGAGAGTAGTAAAATTTCCCAACACTCAGTAAAATGAACAAAAACTCGTGATTATAAATATCAATTGAGAATAAGATATTCTTTAAATTTGTGTTTTTGTGCTACTTTTAATTTACAAGTTCTTTCTCTTCCAAGATTGAGAAAATATGGGAAAGTGGACAATAGGAATAACTCTTAATATGTAAGATAAAGAGAAAGCTTAATACATGAGGTAGATTAAGATTAAACACAGGAAACACTTTGAAACAAATAGAAACAGACATTTCTTAATTTCATATTTGGTTCAAGGTATCATAACTGCTAGATCTCTTTATGAGACTGAAATTATAGGAACCTCCTCAAGCACAATGATGTTGCTGCTTTATTAAATTCAAAACTTGTTCAGCACAAATATTACTTCCAAAGAATATTTTCAGATCCCTTATTATATCTTTATTCTTCAGACTGTAGATAAAGGGGTTCAGCATAGGGTGACCACAGTGTACATCACTGAGGCTGGTGCATTTGAGTATGTATCATGTGTACCAGCAGAAAAAAATACACCCCAAGACATGTACAATAAAATAAGAAGACCACTGAGAGGTGAGAAACACAGGTGGAAAATTCTTTATACTTCCCCTGAGCTGATGAGATTGCCTACATGGAGGAAACAATCTTAGAGTATGACAAAAGCATCCCAGTGAGTGGAACTCCACCCAGGAGCCCAGTTGCAAATTACCTCACTATGTCATTGATAATGGTGTCTGAACAGGCAAGTTGGACCATCTGATTAAGTTCACAGAAAAAGTGGGAGATTTCCAAGGGTGCACAGAATGAGAGCTGCAACACCACTGAGTTTTGCAACAAGGAATTCAAGGTAACCATGATCCAGGAGCCCAGAAGCAACAGGACACAGAGCTGGGGATTCATGTTGACCATGTAGTGCAGGGGGTGACAGATGGCCATAAACCGGTCATAGGCCATCACAGAAAGGAGGAAGTCCTCCAACCCCGCAAAAGATAAGAAAAGGGACATCTGTGTGATGCAGACTCCGTAGGAGATAACTTTTCTCTGTGTCTGAATATTCACTAGCATCTTTGGGATGGTGGTGGAGATAAAACAGACATCAGCAAAGGACAGGGTGTAGAGGAAGAAGTACATGGGCGTGTGGAGATAGGAGTTGGTTTTGGTGGCCAGGACGATGAGCAGATTCCCCATGATGGTGACCAGGTACACAGACAAGAAGAGCCCAAAGAGGAAGGTCTGCAATTCTGGTGCCTCTGAAAACCCTAGAAGAAGGAATAATGAAACTTGGGTTTTGTTTTCTGGTTCCATGTGACAGATATAGATAGGAAGAAAGAGATAAACAACATTACTAATTTTTATACAAACAAACATTGCTGGTCTAGTGGACAGGCTTTAATTTCTATTATTAATTCAGGAAGCTAATTTCTGCCTTTTATGTTTTGATTTGGTTTTTGACAATCAAGTGGGGACACTTCATTCCTGGTTCTTTACCTCATATAATAAGCAAAACGCTTCCAAATAATTCTCTAACTACACACACATGCCAGCACTATCTATTACTCTGAAATATATTTCTTCTTCTGCTGTATTCCTGGAACAATACCTCACTTGCACTTCTTATTTCAATGTACTCTGACTTTTACAGTGTATTGTAAAATCTAAGGAAGCAGAGAATATATTGGCTTTCTTTATCCCCGTTTTCCCAGATGTTTCTGAATATCTGTGCATTATATAGAAATAAATTTAAGTACACTGCATGTAAATATGTTAACTTATTTACATAAGGAGACAGCAAGTCAGGTGATGTCTCAGCTCTGGAGTGTGCTGCATGCATCTCTGATGACCTCAGATAAAAGTTTTTGGCATCCATTATCTCTGACACTTTCTTACAGACTTTACCTTACTTTACAGGTCACTTGGATGGTATCTCTGAGAAGATCACCTCCCTGTGAAAGTCTGAAATCCTTTCTGGGTTGTTGGTAATGGAGACTGAAATTTTGCCCCCAAGCCACTTAGTAGAAAGGAGTCAGGTATCCATCCCCCAGCCAGATTTAGAAACCCAAAGATAATGTCCCATTGCATATAAGGAGGGAGAAGAACCGAGGTGTTATTTACAGGTTTTCTTTAGATGCTTATTCTCACAATTCCCTCTATCCCTAATTAGCATATTTCTCTCTTATATCACTCCCCTTTGGGACACTGGTCAGAAGACACAGGAAATGATTCCCTCTCATGCTCTGTTCCAAAGAGAACAGGCTGCATCAGGTGAAGCCAGGTTTATCTCTTTTGCAATTTGTGGATCCTACTCCCTTGCATAAATCTAACTTTCTGGCACCTTTCCTATCCTCTGAATTAAAGTTTTCCCCATGTCCATGACTATGAATCCTCCTCACTATTACTTCGGGTCTCCAAGAAAGCATTGACTTGGGTTAAGGATATGGCCTCTGTTCTCTCTGAAACATTGTTCTTCTCCTTTTAAATCAAATGGAAATCTGGGATCTTTGGATATGAACAATAAGCAGTGCACCGCTTGACAAAGTTTGTCTTTTTTCCAATCAATTAGAAATAGTCATGGCTGTAACACATTTTGGTGATAATGCTGATTCTTTATTTAAAATGTCAGCTTATTAAACGTTTTATTTGATGTCTTTCTGCAACATAATTGAGCTTAGCATATTTGTAGGGATTTTTCTCATTGAATACTTACAAAATAAATTCTAGAAGAGTAGTAGTCTTGTGGAGCCAATTCTACATTTGTATAAATCAGTAGGATTCAAAATTTTAAGTATCTGACTAAAGTTATGACCCGAGTATGGGCTGGGACACTGTTGGGAACTCTAAAGATGTTTCCAGTTTTCAGTCTCACAACCAGAGCTGATTTTGGCCCCAGGGGCTATATGGAAGTGCCAAGAGATATATTATGGAAAGTGCTCACCTATAATCTGTTCTGTTTCAACACAAAAACCATTTTTTAACTATCAGCTGTTTAAATATTATGAAATACTAAAGAATTTCTAGCATAGTGATCATAATGAGTTTCTGCAACATAACAGAATACAATGACTCTCCTGAATAACTGTTTCTAACATCGAACACTCAGATCATACGTATTCTCTTAGAATTCTTTAAAATTCTTAATTATAACTGTTTCTTTTACTTTTGTATTGTTCTTTAAACTTTTTTATTGTATAATATAACATATATACAAAGCAAAAAAAAACCCAATAATTTTCAGAACAATCTTCAACAAGTAGTTACAGGACGGATTCCAATGTTTGTCATGGGCTACCATATAATCGTTTCACATTTGTCCTCCTAGCTGCTCCAGGATATAGGAAGTTAGAGGGAGTAAATATTTTTTAATCATCATAACGGATTTGTTTCCTCTTCTTTTTTTGTGAAAGATAACACATGTGAAAAAGCAATGCATTTCAAAGCATAGCATAACAATGAGTTGCAGAACTTATTTCACAGTTTGGTATGGGTTACAGTTCCTTGATTTTAGGTCTTTACTTCTAGCTGGTGCAAGATACTGGAGACTAAAAGAAATATCAATTTAATGATTCAGCAATCATATTCATTTGTTAAATCCTATCTATCTTTTTATTTTTAAAATTTTTATTAATTAAAAAAATTACAAGAAATGCAAACATTCCCAACACATACACTCAACAATTCACAATATGCAAAACTCCAACATCATCTTTGATCTTTCTATCCCACTCTTTAGGGGTCTTTGGGCTGTGGCCATTCTAGTTTTTCGTGTTAGAAGGGTTTCTTAATAATATGGGGTTGGGGAGATGAAACTACGTGATGTTCTGGAGAGGCTGTGATCTTTTGGTTTCAGGATGTATCTGGTCCAGGGACCCATCTGGAAGTTGTAGCTTTCTGGAATGTTGGAAAATTACCAAAGTTGCATGGAAACTTTGACTTTTTTTTTGCTAGACAGGCACAGGGAATTGAACCTGGGTCTCTGGCATGACAGGTGAGAATTCTGCCACTGAGCCACCATTGCACTGCCCTGTGTGCAACCCTTATAGTATCTTATATATTGTCCTAGATGTTCTTTAGGTTTGGCTGGAGTGGTTTGAGTTGGGGTTTGGGCAAATTATGATAGGCAGCAATGTCTAATTGAAGCTTGTGTAAGCGTGACCTACAGAGTAGACCCTTGACTCTATTTGAACTCTCTCAGCCACTGATACATTATTTGTTGCACTTCCTATCCCATTTTGATCTGGATGGAATTGTTGATCCCACAATGCCAGGGCAGGACTCATCTCTGAGAGTCAGCTTCCAATCCATCAGGGAGACTTTCACCTCTGGATGTCATGTCCCATGTTCTTATGCAATGATTCCACTTACAGAGTTGAAATTTGAGCATATGGCCACATTTGCACAACAACAGAGGTCCTCCAGAAGTGTCTCATAGGCATACCTCTAGGTAGGCTAAGCTTCTCCACTACGTACATAAGCTTCACAAGAGTAAGCCTCAAGATCAAAGACCTATTGATTTGGGTGTCCTACTGTTTGACACAGTATCAGGGATTACCTGATGGTCAACTTTAATAATTCCATACTTTTTCTCCCATCCCTCGAGGGACTTTGCCAATACCTTTTGATTATCTGCTCACTATATTCTAGCATGTGTCTAGGTATTACATTGAACTCTACAGGTTAAAAGGCCCTCATTGTTATCCTGGGCTCTCTGTGTTTGTATTGTCCAAATGATCTACCCAGACAGGTTGAATTAGATTATGTGCTACAGAAAATTCAGATTCCGGACAAAATAAAACTTTCTTCCATTGGCCTCAAACATTAGGTGCAGTTCTAAAATAAGACAGTGTCTTACTTACCCCATCTTCTGTATTACCTTAATTCTGACCAGATCAGCTTCATTCTTATCTCTAAATACCAGGTTATACATATAGAAAACATCTTCTCAAAATCCAGAAACAATAATTACCATCTGGGCAAAATGTGTCTGCTATATAAGAGCTTACAATCTAGACCTTTGTTTTCTTATAAGCATGGTCTAAAGGAGAGACCATACAATAAATTTTCTTTTGTTTCTAGCTTATTTTATCTCACCAAATATCGAATGGATTCATTCACATCAATGCATGCATCACAATCTCATTCTTTTGTAGCAGCACAATATGTGATCATATGTATACACCATTGTTTGCCAATCTACTTCTCAGTCAGGAAATTCTTCAGCCACCTGCATTCATAGGGCATCATGTATAATGCTCAAAGTTCACAGTCCATCAACTGTCTTAATTTTATAAAATTTCATTGGTCCCAAGAGAAAGATAACCAATAAACACAACCTCACCAAATAGGAAACCTAAATATCTCTTTAACTCTTGTCCTTCCCTCATTACTTACCTCTGCTGTTGCTTGGGTACTGCTGATGTTATCCTATTAAATATGGCCTATAGAATGCAATTGTAGTTCCCCCCCCGTACCTTGGACTTAAACACTCTTTGTAAACAAATCATACCTTTGAGGTAGTTCTTGCAAGAACTTATTTATATTTCTAGTGTTAAGAGATACATGTAGGTCTATACAACCCCTTTCAATCTTGTTCATCTTCAATATGGCAGTATTACTTCTAAACCCACTGGAGAACCACCTTCACTTCTATCTAATCCCTTTCATTTGGGTTTAACCTCATCAGCTTACTGTTCTCTCATCCTTAGCTTCTATGTATCTTTAAGTCCTTATTTTGTACTATAAACCTTTGATTTTACCTTTACCATGTTCATAAAAGTGGAGACATACAGTATCTATCCTTTTGTGTCTTGCTTATTTCACTCAGCATTATGTCCTCAAGGTTCATCCATCTTGTCATTCTTCAGAGCATCATTTAGTCTTACTGCTGTATAATGTATGCATGTATACACCACATTTTGTTAATCCACTGGTCTGCTGTTGAGCATTTGGAATGCTTCCATCTTGTGGCGATTGTGAACAATGTTGCTATGGACATTGTTTGTGTTACTGATTGCAGCTTCTCTGGGTATATACCAAATAGTGTTATTGATGCGTCACAGGGCAACTCTATATTTAGTTTCCTAATGAACTGCCAAACTCTCTTCCATAGTGGCTGTTCCATTATATGGTTCCACCAGCAGTGCATGTTTGTCCCAATTTCTCCACATCCTGTACAACATTTATGATATCCTATTTATTTAATAGCAGCCATTCTTATAGGTGTGAGGTGGTATGTCATTGTAGTCTTGATCTGCATTTTTCTTATGGAAAATGATCATCTCTTCATGTGCTTTTGACCCATCTGTATTTGCTCTTCGGAAAAATGCCTATTCATATCATTAACCCATTTTATAACTGACTTGCTTGTTCTTTTGTTGTTGAGTTGTATGATTTCTTTATGTATACAGGATAACAAACCTTTGTCTGATGTGTGATTTCCAAATATTTTCTCCGATTGAGTTGGTTGCTCTTCATCTTTTAGACAAAGTCATTTGAATTGCAGCAGCATTTGCTTTTGAGGAATTCTTATGTATCTACTTTTGTTTTGTTGCTTGTGCTTTAAGTATAAAGTTTAGGAAGCTACCTCTTATGACTAGGTCTTGAAGATGTTTCCCTATGTTTTCTTGTAGAAGCTTTATGGTGCTATTTTTGTATTTGATCCATTTTGAGTTAATTTTTGTATAGGGTGAAAGGTGAGGGTCCTCTTTTATTTTTTGACTATTGATATCCAGTTCTTCCATGCCCATTTATTGAAAAGACTATTTTGTCAGTTCAGTGGATTTGGGGGCCTTTTCAAAAATCAGCTGACCACAGATTTGGTGGTCTATTTCTGCACCCTCAATTCAATTCCATTGGTCAATACTTCTTTCTTTGGGTCAGTTTTGACCACTGTGGCTTTATAATAGGCTTTAAAATCAATAAATCTTTTTCCTCTCATTTTATTTTATTTTAAGATATTTTTAGCTATTATGGCAGGACTCTTTCCCTTCTAAATCAATTTTATAACTATAATTTTTTCCATATATTCAAAATAGATTGTTGGAGTTTTATTTGTATCATGTTAATCTGTAGATCAATTTGGGCAGAATCGATATCTTAACTACATTTCACCTTCCTTACCATGATTCAATTCATGATTTTGATTCCATTGGTCAATGTTTTTATCTTTGTGCCAGTACCATGCTGTTTTGACCACTTTGGCTTTATAATAAGATTTAAAGTCAGGAAGTGTTGATTCTTCCACTTGGTTCTTCTTTTTTACAATGCTTTTAGCTATTTGGGATCTTTTTCCCTTCCAGATAAATTCGGTAACTTGTGTTTCCAAGTCTTCAAAGTAGGTTGTTGGAATTTTGATTGGTACTGTGTTGAATCTGTAGATTAATTTGGATAGACTTGACATCTTAACTATATTTAACATTCCTATCCATGGGCAGGGAATGTCTTTCCACCTATTTAGATCTTCTTTGATTCCTTTTAGTAATGTTATGTAGTTTTCTGTGTACAAGTTGTTTACACTAGTTAAGTTCCTTCTTAAGTAATTGATCCTTTAGTTGTTTTTAGAATGGATTTTTTTACTTAACTGACACCTCAGTTAGGTCATTGCTTGTGTATAGAAACAATAGTGATTTTTTCCCATTAATCTGATATCCTGCCACCTTTCTGAAATTTGTTTATTAGCTCAAGTAACTTTCCTGGAGATTTCTCAGGATATTCCAAGTATAGTATCATATCATCTGCATATAATGAGAGTTTTACTTCTTCCTTTCCAACTTGGGTGCTTTTTATTTCTTTGTCCTGCTGGATTGCTCTAGCTAGAATTTCTAATACAATGTTTAATAATGGTGGTGACAGTGAACATCCTCGTCTCATTCCTGATCTTAGGGGGAAAGCTCTCAGTCTCTCTCCATTGAGAAACATTCTGACTGTCAGTTTTTCATATATGCCCTTTATCACATTGAATAAGTTACCTTTGATTTCTATATTTTGAAGTATTTTTATCAGGAAAGGATGTTGAATTTTGTCAAATGCTTTTTCAACATCAATCAAGATGATCATATGATTTTTCACTTTTGAATTATTAATATCATATTTATTAATATCGACATTAATGTTATCAAATATTATTAAATATATTTATTAAATATAATATTTAATATAATTAAAATATCAATGGATATGATTATTAAATAAATACATATTGATATTAATATATTTATTAATATAATAGTATTTATTGGCATTACATTAATTGATTTCTTTGTGTTGAGCCATTCTTGCATTCCTGGTATAAACTATTCTTGGTCACAGTGTATCATTCTTTTAATGTATTGTTGGATTTGATTTGTTACTATTTAGTTGAAATTTTTGCATCTATGTTCATTAGGGAGATTGGCCTGTAGTTTTTCTTTCTCATAGCATCTTTATTCTGTTTTGGTATTAAAATGACATTAGCTTCAAAATACGAGTTAGGTCGTATTCCTTTTTCCTCAATTTTTGAGAAAAGTTTGAGCCTGATTGGTGCTGGTTCTTTCTGGAATATTTGATAAAATTTCCCTGTGAAGACATTTGACCTTGGGATTTTCTTAGTAGGAATATTTCTGATGACTGATTGAATCTATTTTGTTGCTTCCTATGAAATAGAGCTCAAAGGATGTTAAGGAATGACGAGAAAGAAAGAAAGAGGCAGATGGGATCAGGGGGTCTGAAGATCAGCCATAAAATATAGCAGACAACAGACAACTTTATTCTGAACCAGATCCTGCCTATATACTGCAGGGTAACAAAAGGCATGCCTGCATTTCCTGAGGAAACAAAGTGCTTAACTTTCTTCCTACTTAATGTAACCATTTGGAGTAAACGAACATTCTCTTCCTCACAGACTGTTGCAAACAAAGCAAATGACAATCTCCTCAGTTTCCTGCCGACTCCCTGATGTCTGCTGCTCCCAAGAAATTCTCCAGGTCTTGTTTTAAACCTTGGCTCCCACACAATTTAGCTGTGATTGGTTTGTTGAGATCTTCTATTTCTTGCTGAGTCAGTGTAGCTTGTTTCTGTGTTTCAGGAATTTGTCCAATTCATCTAAGTTGCCTACTTTGTGGGCATGTAGCTGTTCATAGCACTATTTTATGATTTCTTCTATTTCTCCAGGGTCTGTGATAATGCACCACTTTTCATTTTTGATTTTGTTTATTGCAGACTCTTTATTTTTGTCTTTATCTGACTTCCTAGTGGCTCGTCAATTTTACTGATTTTTCTCAAAGAACCAACTTTTACTTTTATTGATTCTTTCTATTTTTTCTTCTCCTATTCATTAACTCTGCTTTAATCTTTGTTATTTCTCTTCTTCTATTTGCTTCAAAATTAGTTTGCTGTTCTTTCTAAAGTTCCTCCAGCTGTACAATTAAATCCTCGATTTTTGCTCTGTCTTGTTTTTCAATATAGGCAGTTAAAGCAATAAATTCCCCTTTCAGCACAGCCTTTATTGCATCTCATAAGTTCTGAGAAGTTGTATTCTCATTTTCATTAACCTCCAAATAGCTATTGATTTCTCTAGCAATTTCTCCTTTGATCCATTGACTGTTTAAGGGTGTGCTATTTAATCTCCACATATTTGTGAAATTTCTCATTCTTTGTTTGCTATTGATATCCAGCTTCATTCCATTGTGATCAGAGAAAGTGATTTGAATAATTTCAGTATTTTTAAATTTATAAAGACTTGTTTTGTGCCCCAGCATATGATTTCTTTTGGATAATGTTCCATGAGCACTAGAGAAGAATGTATATTTTTGTGTTTTGAGGTGTAACAACTTATTCTTTCTGTTAGATCTAATTCATTTATGAAGTTGTTTAACTTCTTTATTTCCTTGCTTCTCTGTCTGGTTGTTCTATCTATAGAGGAGAATGATGTGTTGAAGTCTCCTACTATTGTTGTTGAAACATCTATCCTTTCAGTTTTACTAATGTCTGTCGTATGTATTTTGGAGCTCCCTCATCGGGTGCATAAACATTTAGGATTTCTATATCTTCTTGGTTATTTGACCCTTTAATTAGCATATGATGTGCTTCTTTGTTTCTTATGATGTCTTAACATTTAAACTCTATTTTGTCTGATATTAGTATAGCTTCCCCTGCCTTCTTTTGGTTATAACTTGAGTAGAACATCTTTTTTATCCTTTCACTTTCAATCAATTTGTATACTTTTGTCTAAAATGAGTATCTTCTTAGCAGCATATAGCTAGATAATATATTTTAATCCATTCTTCCAATCTGCATATTTTAATTGGTAAATTTAGTCTGTTAACATTCGAAGTTATTACTGACAATGCATATCTTGACTCCACCATCTTATCATTTGGATTTTATTTGTCAGATCTATATACTCTTTTCCTCCTTCCTCTTTTTATCCTTTAAGTTATCCTTACTCATACTCTTCAGCTCTGTGCCATCTTCCAGACCTCCCTCTCCTGTCTTTTTTTTCAACAAGCAGAAATCCCTTTAGAATTTCTTGTAGGGCTGGTCTCTTGATGACAAACTCTTTCTGGATTTGTTTGTCTGTGAAAATTTATTCTCTCCCTCACTTTTGAAGAACAATTTGGCTGGGTACAGAATTCTTGGCTGGAACTGTTTCTCTTTCAAGTTCTTAAATATATCATAACACTGCCTTCTCACTTCCATAGTGCCAGTTGAGTATTCTGAACTCAGTCTTATGTGGTTACCCTTATATGTAACCACATGCAAGTAGATTGTTTTTCTCTTGCTGCCTTCAGGATTTTCTGTTTCTCATCAACAGTTGACAGACTGATTAGCATGTGTCTTGGGGTAGGCCTATTTGTATTTGTTCTATATGAAGTTCATTGAGCATCTTTGACTTGCATATTTATAAGGGCTTTAAATTATTTTATAAGGGCTAGACAATTTCCCCCATTATATCCTCCATTAATCTTCTTAACCCTTTATTATTCTTTTCTCCTTCTGGGACACCAATCATCCGCTTATTTGCACGTTTTGTTTTTTCCATTATTTCCCTGAGATTCAATTCAAATTTTTCCATCTTTGCACCATTTGAGTGTTAGAAATCAGTTGTCCTGTTCTCTGGTTCACTTATTCTGTCTTCCACCTCTTCAAATCTGCTGTTGTATGTCCCTAGAATGTTTTTTATTTGGTCTACAGCATCCTTAATCTCTGTCATATCTGCTATTGTTTCAATTTATTCTTTCAAATTTCTCTTTATGCTCTTTCAATGTCTTCTTTATCTCCTTTATGTCATTAGTTATCCCTTTTATTTTATTTAGTAGAGTTCTATGAACATCTTCAATTCAATGTTCCAACATCTGTGTCTCCTCTGGTGTTTTAATTTGGTCATTAGGCTGTGCTATATCCGTCTGTATTGTGATATGTTTACTGATCTTCTGTTGTTTTCACTACATGTAAGTATCTTGATTGATTTACTTTGGAAGTTAATTTTATTCAGTGGTCTAAAGCCTTACATTTGAAATGGATGTGCAGCAAGATGTCAGGCACAGGTGGAGCACAACAGTGCAATGATGTATTGAAATGCACATATAGGTAAAGTTTGGAGATGCTACACTGGTGCCTGTGTACATGGGTACACAACAGTGGAGGAGGATGTGGCTGTGGGTACAGGGGTCTGGGGAGTGTGGCCCTTGGGTACACTGGCCTAAGGTGTGGGGCTTTTTGTGCACATGCACCAAGCTATGGTCACAGGTTGACATTATGCCTGCAAGGACTGGAGGCAGATGTGACCCAGCTATACAGGTAAGAGCTTTCCCAGAGCTGGGGGGGTGTGGTGAGGCTGTGTCCATGCATGGGCCTAGGAGTACCATAAACTGATGTATCTGTGTGCAGAGTTTGGAGAGGGTGGAGGGGCTGCACAACTGTGTGGGCTAGGGGCAGGGGCAGCCTGGGTATGGAGGCAAGCACCCACAGCTTTTATGCCCTGGTGACAGCCTGCAGGGAGCAGGGAGGGGGAGGTAGTGCATGGGAGGGGTGCAGGAGAGGTGGGTTGGGCTGTAATTGGGGTGTGGGTGTGGGGCGGGTATGTGCACAAGGGGTTGGAGGAGTCGGGGCATTTGGAACTTTGGGAGTAAGGGAGGGTGAAAAAGTTCAGGTGTGTGGGGTGTGGTGTGAAGTCATGGATCACAGGAGCTGTGCTGGTGAGGGTGGCATTGTTCAAATAACACAGTTTGGCTTATTGTCTAGTCCCTGAACTCCTGAGGGCTTTGGGCTTCCATCTGCACCAACCAGACATCTCTATGTCTAAGTTCCTAAGCTTTTGCATACAGGGCCAACCTAGGTGGTGCAGAAGACTATCCAGGTCACTTATATCCTGGAATTGCCATCTCAATCACCTTCCTGTCCCTTCTCTAATTGTTCCCTGGAACAGGGCTGAATTTGATCAATTTTTCCACCATCTTCTAAGAACTCTTGTTATTCAGCCACCATCAAAGGACCAATCACTAATGAGGGCCAAGACTGACCCTCACACCCCAGGCCACCCCCCCAGCATTATGTTTTAACTGAGCTTTTTAACAAAATAAGATTAAGTCTGTTCTGTGAAATGGGAAAATAATTACTTCTGAGGAAAATGGCATTTTGGTTTTTAATTTTGCAAGACTTTGCTTTGATACAACTTGCTTTTGAAGGAAGAATAAGCTTTGTTTAAAAGTATCATTGAAGCTTGTGTTTGTACCCTGCCTTATAATATTGACAGGAGACAATTCTTGGATTCAATTTATGTGCTGCTTCCCCATGTCTTGGAAAACATTCTAGACTGGGCTAGCCTCATTATTACTGAAGGGACTGTGAATATCATCATGCAGTGAAATCAATACTAGGAAATAATCACAAGTAAAACAGAAGCCCCTTCCCCATGTAGCCCAGAGTCTGATTGGACTATTGGAGTTTTAAATGAAGACCCAGATATGATGGGAGCATGTAAGACAAGACTTCATCTTGGGGGTGGGGAGAGCTCTGGCAAAGAACATATATTGGAGTTATAACTCATTTCCTCATCCTTGGTGCTACTGTTATTGGGGCCACATCATTCTCTGCAGTGCAGGCCATCCTAGGGACTGTAGGATGTTGAGCAGCCTCCCTGGCCTCCACCTACTTGATGCCAGGAGGAGCCCCAGTCTTCAATTTATGACAACCCAAAATATCTCCAGATACTACCATATGTCCCCTGGGAAGCACTGCCTTAGACCTTAATACTTTAAGGCTACTACTCTTTGACTTGACAAAGGGCTTGACCATTGGGAGAAAGTTTCAAGAGAGAATTTCAAGCTCAGTTGGAGTATGCATGAAATCCCTCATGGAGCAGTAGGCCCAGGTTTTCCAGGAACCATGACAGACATGGGTAGAGGAGGCAGAAGAAAAGGGATGGTGGCATGAGTTGCTCAGAGAGGAGCCAGCTCCAGTTCACTCAAAGCCTGGTAGGCTCAGAAAAGAACCTGGTCCATATTCTAAGGCCTTGGGGAAGCCAGTGGGGTATTTAGGTGAGGGACATGAGGAAGCTGTTTTTAACAGAAACTCCAGCCCCTGGGAGAAAGGAGGACGGGCCTTTGGGAATTTGAGTGGTGGGTGTAAACAGAAATAGAACTGTTGTAGATGTAAAAAATATTCTAGCAAATAGTAACCAGAGGAGAGATGGTTGGAAATACTAATATCAGATAAAATAGACTAAATAAAAATCACTTACCAGATACCGTGAAGGGCAGTATGTATGTATGGGTCAATGCATTAAGAAAATTGGACAATTTTAAGTATATACAAATCTAATCACAGAGCTCAAAAATACATGATGCAAACATTGACAAACCAAAGGGAGAAATAGATAGTTTGTGACTTCAGTGCATTAAATTCATATGAGGATAGACCATCAACAAGCAAACAGAAAATTTGAACCACACTACAAAGGAATAAGACCCAAGAGAAATATGCAAAACATGCCACCAAGAACAGAAGAATATATACTTTTCTCAAGTATATGTTGATCATTCTCCAGGATACCTCAGATATTAGTTGACAATAAAAGCCTCAACTAATTAAAAAGGATAGAAATTAAGCAAATCATTTCCTCTGAGCACAACAGAATGACACTAGAAGTCAATAGGAGAATGAAATGGAAAATACACAAATATGTGGAATTTGAACAACACACTCATAAACAGTCAAATGGTCAAATATAAAACACAGAGGAAGTTAAGAAATATCTTGAGACAAATAAAAGGAATCACAGCATATCAGAACTTATGGGCATGATCAGAGAGAAATTTATAAATATAATGCCTATATTAAAAAAAGAAGAAAGATCACATATAAATAATCTATAATAATATGGGGAAACTGAGCTTAGAACGTAGAAGTAAGGACATGATAAAGTTTAGAGTGGTGGAGATGAATGAAATAGAAAATAGAAAAAAATTGCAAGAACTAATGATACTAAAACTGGTCTTTGGAAAATTTCTATAAAATTGCAAACATATATCCAGACTAAAAAACTGAAAAAGGGTGAAAATTACTAGGATTCCAAATGAATTTGAGGATATTGCTACTGATATTGAAGATGCAATAAGAATTATTAGTGAATACCATGAACAGTTGTATGCCAATAATCTAGGTAATCTAGAAAGAATGAATAAATTCCTAGAAACTCACAACCTGAACCTGGAAAAACTAGAACGTCTCAGCAGACATAAAAGAAGTAAAATGATTGACTCAGTCATCAAAAGCCTCCTAAACACAAACACCCACGATCAGAAAGTTTCAGTGATAAATTATGTAAAACATTCAAAGAAAAATTATTCCCAATATTTTTCAAAATCTTCCAAATTTAAGAGGAAGAACTCTTCCTAACTCATTCTATGAGATTACCCTTATGGTGCTACCATTGCTACATAAAAACATAACCAGAAAAGCAAACTAAGGACTAATTTCTCTTTATGAATTTGGGTGCAAAATTCTCAACAAGTTACTATGAAATCAAATCCAATGCAATATTAAAAGAATTATCACTATGATTAAGTGGGATTTATCTCATGAATGCAAATCAATCAAAGTAATATGCTACAGTCACAGAATGTAGAGGAAAGCCACATGATAATTGCAGTTGTTTCAGAAAATGCATTTGACAAAATCCAATGCTATTTCACGAAAAACATATAGAAAAATAAGACTAGAAAGTTACTTCCTCGACACAATAAAAGATATATATATATATATATATAACTTATACTCAACGCTGAAAGACAGATGATCTTTCACTTGAGGTGCAGAACAAGACAACGATGTCTGCTTTCACAACTGCCATTTAGTATGTACTGGAAGTCCTTGCCAAAGAAATAAGGCAGTGTAATGAAATAAAAATATCCAATGGGAGGTGGGCCACAGTGGCTCAGCAGGCAGAGCTCTCGCCTA